>NW_004444142.1:3758114-3772831 GCF_000243295.1 Trichechus manatus latirostris
TTTTTTTTTTGTTATCGTTGTTTTTATTTATTTATTTTTTGTTGGTTGGTTTGTTTCTCTCTCTTTCCCTTCTTTCCTTTCCTTTCTCCTGCCCACCTATCCCCGTGCACAGCCCATGCCCCTTCTCGACAGGCTGACCTGCAGTGCTTGGCTAGAGTGCCACTGGCATACACCCTTGCTGATTCGGTCCTGACCCCACCTGCCAAATCCTAATATGCTGCCATTTTATTTACTTTTTTCTTTTTTCCTTCTTTTTTTTTTTTTGGCTTTTGTTTGTCTCTCCTCTTTCTCTTTTTTCACTCACCCACTTAGCCCCACATATCATATCCTCTCCCTTCCCTCCTGCCTATCTGCACAGAGTGCTGAGTACTGCACCCTTGAGCAGCACTGATGTGGTTCCCTGGACCCAGCCCTGCACTGTACTGGCCCCTGCCCTGTTGGCCCCCGTTCATACTGCAAACTACCCATCCCTGTCCTCCCCCCACACTGGATCCACCCTGCTGCACCATAGCTGAGTAAGCAGCCCTGCCCACATGGACAAGGTGTTAAGAAGTATCATGCCCACAGGCAAGAAAGCAACAAAACACACCCAGCCTGCCTGCCCAGACATAACCAAACAAAATAAAAAAGCAGGACAAAACAAATCTACAGCCAATAAATGAAGAAAATAATTACTGAATGTCCTGGAGACAGCAGACAATATCAAAACATATAAAATAACAGGACAGGATGGCTCCAGAAAGCAACCAAAATAAAATACCAGATGACCTTCCAGGAGAAGAAAAGTCACTGGAACTACCTGACAGGGAATTCAAAACTCTAATATTTAGGGTTCTCTAAGAGATGAAGGAAAATGCAGGCGAAAAGAAGGAAAAAATAGACAAAACCATGGAAAATACAGACAAAATCAGGGAAAACACAGCCAAACCAATGGAATAATTCAAAAAAATAATATAGGAACAAAATGTCAAGATAAACAACTAGAAATCTTGCAAAAACAGCAATTAGAAATTGAAAAGATAAACAAGATTTCAGAAATGGACAGTGCAATAGAAGGTTTTAGGAGTAAATTTGAAACAATGGAAGACAAGATCAGTGACATTGAAGACAAATCTTTGAATACCACTTTGAGTTAAAATCAGAGAAAAGAATGAAGAAACCCTGAGAACAATGTGGGATAAAACCAAAAACAAAAATTTGCGTGTGATCAGAGTTCCAGAACAGGGAGAAAACAGAAAACACAGAGAGGATCGTTGAAGATTTGTTGACAGAAAACTCCCCAAATATCATGAAAAACTAAAAGCTGACCATTGAGATAATACAAAGCATCTTCTCTGATCACAATGCCATAAAAGTAGAAGTTAATAACAGGAAGAGCAAGGGGAAAAAATCAAATACATGGAAACTGAATAACACCTTGCTTAAAAACTACTGGGTAATAAAAGAAATCAAAGATGGAATCAAAAATTCAAGAATGAAAACACATCATACCAAAATCTTTGGGACACAGCAAAGGCAGTGCTCAGAGGTCAATATAGAGCAACATTTGCACACATCAAAAAATAAGAAAAGGGACAAAATCAAAACATTTATACAAATCAAACAAATAGAAAGAGAACAGCAAAACTACTGGAACTAATAGAAAGGTTCAGCAGAGTAGCAGAATACAAGATAAATATACAGAAATCAGTGTATTCCTATACACCAATAAAGAGAACTATGAAAAGGAAATCAGGAAAGCAATACCATTTATAAACGCATTGCCATCAAGTTGATTCCGACTCATAGCAACCCTATAGCAACCATTTGTAATAATCTTTAAAAAAATAAAATACTTAGGAATAAATCTAACCAGGGATGTAAAAGACCTATATAAAGAAAACTACAAAACACTACTGCAGGAAACCAAATAAGACCTACATAAATGAAAGAACATACCATGCTCAAGGATAGGTAGACTCAACATTGTGAAGATGACAATTCTACCCAAAGCAATCTACAAATACAATGCAATCCCAATCCAAATACCAACAGCAGTCTTTAATGAAGTAGAGAAACTAATCATTAACTTTTGGAGACATCTGGCCCAATTGGCATAACATAGTTTATAAAGAAAATGTTCTACATCCTACTTTGGTGAGTAGCACTGGGGTCTTAGCTTGTGAGTGGCCATCTAAGATACTCCCCTTGTCCCACCCCGTCTGGAGCAAGGGAGAATGAAGAAAATCAGAGACACAAGGTAAAGGTTAATTCAAAGGACTAATGGACCACAAGTACCACAGCCTCCACCAGACTGAGTCCAGCACAACTAGTGTTGCCCAGCTACCACCACTGACTGCTCTGACAGGGATCACAATAGAGGGTCCCAGACAGAGCTGGAGAAAAATGCAGAACAAAATTCTAACTCTCAAAAAAGACCAGACTTACTGGTCTGATAGAGACTGGGGACACCCTGAAAGTTGGAGGACAGGACTTGGTAGTGATGGCTAAAGGGTATAGGATTTCTTTTTGGGTTGTTGCAAATGTTCTAAAATTGATTGTAGTGTTGTATGTGTAGTTCTGTGAATATACTAGAAACCATTGAATTGTATACTTTAAATGGGTAAAGTGTAGGGTATGTGAATTATATCTCAATAAATCTGTTACCAAGAAAGAAAGAAGTTAAAAAAAAAAAAAGCCTGTGAGTGGCCATCTAAGATACTCTGCTGGTCTCACTCCTTCAGGAGCAAGGGAGAATGAAGAAAACTAAAGACACAAGGGAAAGATTAGCCCAAAGGACTAATAGACTGCAACTACCACAGCCGCCACCAGCCTGATTCTGGCACAACTAGATGGTGCTCAGCTACCACTACTGACTGGTCTGACAGGGATCACATTAGAGGGTCCCGGATGGAGGTGGAGGAAAATGTAAAACAAAATTCTAACTCAAAAAAAAAACCAGACTTCATGGCCTGACAGAGACCGGAGAAACCCTGAGAGTATGGCCCCCAGACATCCTTTTTGCTCAGTAATGAAGTCACTCTGGAGGTTCACCTTCTACCCAAAGATTAGACAGGCCCATAGGACAAAATAAGACTAAAGGGGCACACCATCTGGGGGCATGGACTAGAAGGCAGGAGGGTACAGGAAAGCTGGTAATAGGGAACCCAAGGTTGAGAAGGGAGAGTACTGACATGTCATGGGGCTTGTTAACCAATGTCATAAAACAATATATGTACTAACCGTTTAATGAGAAGCTAGTTTGTTCTGTAAACTTTCATCTGAAGTACAACTAAAAAAAAAAAAAAACTCTTGAAATTTCCAGTTCAGCATGCCTTCCACTGCTCACCACTGTTCTTCATGGGCCAGTTTGAAACACCTTTCTGGGACCAGTGCATCTAGAAGCATAGCTTCTTTACCTATCACGTTGGCAGAAACTGTTAGACTCAGTGTCTTACCGGAAGTCCTTGCTCATACTGGTTCCCCATTATTAATATGTATTCATATATATAGGGTCACTATAAATCAGAATCGACTCAACAGCCACAGGTTTTTTTGGTGTATATACATTTATGTATATTGGCATAAGTTTTTAAATTTCTTTCTTTCGTGCGTACTTTCTTTTTAGTTTACTTATGTTTAATTTTGAGAAATACAGTGATTTCACAGAGATTAAATAGGTTGTGGAACTGGAGACCCTTCTAGTAGAGCAATCCTAAAGCTTAATTCAGTGTTCAGCACACAGAGAACACTAAGCTAGTCCTTATGTGTCTTTGTATGTTGTTATTTCTTTATATCAGGGAGTGACAAGAATGATATTTAAGAAGAACAAAGAATCTTTAAAGAGCACTGATGGGACACACAGTTAAGTGCTTGGCTGCCAACAGAAAGGTTGACTGTTCAACCCCACTCAGCAGCTCCATGGAAGAAAGGCCTGTCGATCTGCTCCCATAGAGATTACAGCCTATGAAACCCTATGGGGCAGTTCTATTCTGTCATGAGGTCGCTGTGAGTCAAAATGAACTCAATGGCACCCAATAACAACAAAGAATCACTAGGGAAAGAGACTTATTTCTTCTGTCTTCCTTTCTCCTCCAACACATTCTTGGTATTTTCTTATTAAAAAAAAAAAAAATCCTAAAATTAAACTCATTTGGAGAAAACACTGCATCTGTTTAAGCTAATAATAAGATCATAGGTCGACTGTAACATAATTTGGTAATGTCTAGAAGTAAGAAAGCAATAGTCTCGAATGGCAGATTCTGTATGTTTCCTATAATTCTTCACTTAAAAAAATACTGTGAATGAGAATCACAAAATACTCAGAAAGCCTCCTCTATCCAAGTTTTCCAGTGAAGATATGCTACTTATTCTCCCATTTTATAAATTTACACTTCTTAAAGAAGATCTTCTATTTTGGATGAGAATGGTGTTATATGAAAGCAAATAGAATTTGTTGTTGACAAAAATTCTAAATTTTAGTCCAAATGTAGTTCTTGATGTCTTAATGCCATGTTAATTGTGTTTTTACTTAACAAGCCTTATGTACCCTCTTACCCCAAGAATACTTGAAATCTTCTAAATGGGTCTCTGATTTTTAGACTTCTCTTAAAGTCCACAATCTGGAAATAGAGCATTCTTCTGATATTCCAAGAAATCCACACAACTTTGAGCACTGGGGCTCTTTCAAGAATGTGCATCAACAACATTACTTTGCCTGCTTATTCTCTGCTACTAGTTTGGTTCTAATGAGTGTCTTATACAGTCTAGATGAAAACAGGGCCCTATGAAGCTGATACAGCTGTGCTGGAGAGAGCACAAGTGAAAAGGCACACAGTCTACCCTTTTTATGATCTCACCCTTCCCCTCCTGGAAACGTGTTTACTCAGGTCCTTTTACCAACTTTCAGCCATTTGTCAGGAAAGGTTTGCAGCGGATCTCTTTCCAAATGAAATAGAAATGCATTTTTGAACCCAAATAAACTGCTTCATAACCTTGTTTATTTAACGTCTGTGTAGTGCCAAAAGTACAGACTTTTTTTTTTAGATAAAAAGATAGCATCCTTTCTAATTTATGTGCCATTTCAACCTCAAAACACATATGATTTCATAATACTATAAGAACGTAGTAATTGTAATATGTTAATAAGAAAATAAATTATGCATTTTTACAATCAAAGAAAAGTATATTAAGATATACCCATGGTTAAATCTATTCCTTAAGATTTCTCTACAGAAGACAAGAATCTAAGAATTGCAACCCATGCCCCTTTCTAATTCCTAATTTTTTCTACTTACATTGTCATACTATGTTACTCAGTTGCCCTATAGTCTGAAACATGGGAAATGTACTGTGGATCATTACAAACTGCTCAACTCTATAGCAGTTTGGTTTGTGCTGAGGCTTTTGGAATGGTAAAATTGGCAGTTATTCTTTGCCTTGCCAACAGAGATCCGAACATGCCTGTGGGTACAGCACGGGGCCTATCAGGCAGGCCTTCTGAATTTCATTGTTATTTCTACCACTTGATCATGCCCTTACCCTAGAGAAAATACATAAATGAAACAGCATATTTTTTATTCTGGGTTTTTAGTAAAGAAGTCAGTATTGATTCAGTGGGTTGATTAGAATATGGTAGCTAGGCTTTGTCCTCATTCAGCCAATATTTATTGAAGCCCCTCACATGGGCCAGATAGTATGCTACACTAGTAATGGATGTTACGAACATACTAAAAAAAAAAAAAGAAAGTGTTACTGAGAACCATAAAACTTATCTCATACTTAGTGTCCTCTAATAACAGAAAGAACATCCAGACCCCTCTTCTGCATATTCATGCTTAAATTGGTGGTCCTGAGCAAGGACTTTTCAGTACTGAAGATGGAATTCTTCCGGGGTTCATCCTAACACTTCTCTTCCAGAAATAAGTCTATCAAAGGTTTATCTTCAAAATTCTACTTGCTAAGAGTTGATAGCTAGAGAGGGGTTAAGAATTTAGGATCTTACATAAAGTGCTCACTATTACAGCTTCTGGTTGATATCTAGTCCTTCTTAGATGGTGATCTGCCATGAAAAAAAAAAAATTTTTTAATAAGAACATTGCCATTTCTGCATTCACACTGCCTGGATTCATGTCCCAGTTTTGACACCACATGGTTGTAAGGAGGTTTTTTACACTCTGGTTTTCAGTTACCTCATCTGTGTAATGGAGATAACAATAGTATCTTCCTTACAGGGTAGTGTGAGAATTAGTAAGTGTATTCAAAATTGAATTACACTTTTATGGTTTAGACTTCTGTTGTGCTACTAAACAGGATTAGAATTAGCTGACCATTTGCTTTGCCACTGCTTCTGGGCCAGTGAAAGAGAGTCCAGTTCTTCAAACCTCTGAGATAGTACAGTATCGCACACAGATGTATTGGTGCTTCGTGAGGTGGAATCTTAATACTGAATTTTCTTTGTTTTCAAATTTAGTGTGAAACTTAGTATCTTGTAACATTTTCCAAAGAGAAATCATCTTTAAAAACTTTTAAGAGTATCTTAGTTAAGGAGCCCTGGTGGTACAATGGTTAAAGCGATTGACTGCTAACCGAAATATTGGCAGTTTGAAACTACCAGTGGCTCCAAGTGAGGAAGATGTGGCAGTCTGTTTCCGTAGAGATTTACAGCCTTGGAAATCCTATGTGGTTGCCATGAGTCGGAATTGACTCGATGGCAGTGGATTTGTTTTTTCTTTTTTCTTTTTTTTTTTTTTGGTTACTTCATTCTAGAAAATTGTATTAAGAAAATTAAAGACAAGTTAAGTAATTAACTGTCATTTGCTGGTGCCATTATTGAACTCAACTTGAAAACTTGCTCTCTTAATTCTAAGAGTGGGGACTTATCCTTCCATTTAAAACATTAAACAATGTAAGGCAAAAAAATTTAACCAACTTAAAAAATTAAGAGTTTCCCTGACTCTGCACTAGGAATTTTGCCCCAGGAACTAACATGTATAAGTCCTCTTGGTATCTCTGATATCCAACAAGTTATGTTAGGCTATTTATCTGCCAATCGATCTTGTCTCTCTAGCACTGTTAGCTTTTGGCGAAAAGTGAATTTGAAATAACATATAATGTGACAAGACTGTAGTTACAGAACCCCAGCCAATCTCACATTAAGAAAAACAAAAACTGGAGTTTGAACATGAATATGCATATTCTCAAGTCTATAGGCCAAAGTGGTGGTTTTAAGCAAGGAAACTTACACTGAGAGAGAAAAGGAGGAGGAGGAGGAGGAGAAAAAGAGAGGAGGAGAAGACAAGAGAAAGAAGAGTCAGAAAATATACTCCAAAAAATAACATGGCATCAGTTTTATGAGATCTAAGATGCCTATAAGCCTGGACTCATTGTCTTGATTACCTTATTATTGCAGATTCCCTAGAAATCTTAGCATTTCTGTATGTAATTTCCTTAAAAGAAGTAGCAATATTTTTTTTTGTTTGTATATTTCTTGTATATTTTGCATATGCATTTCCTCCCAACCAGTAAGTTAAAGGCTCTTGAAAAACAGGAAATGTGTGTTCTATGTCTTGTGGAACTTTCTATGACATCTAGGTACACATTCATTGTTAATTGATTGACTAGAATATAAGGATGAAGAGAAAAGCGTGTGTACCAGAAAGTATTTCTGATAGTGAGGAATATATTTAGAAGCAACACATAAATGGAATATAAAATAAGTCATAATGAAATAAGTAATATGAATTTGTGAAGCTCTGTTAATTACTGCCCTTAACCCTTTCAAGACCCAATTATTTTCTGCTTTGAAGTTTTTGTTGATACCATGTGTTTTCATTAATGGAAGCATGCTGAATCATTAAGTGTTGTTGAATTTTTTAGTAGGTAGTATGGATTCTTCACTCCACCAACAATCCTACCCTCCAAGTCTTGAGGAACATAGGTTGTTCCACTGATTTTACCCTGCAGGCGTCCCCTAGAGCTGAGAGAGACATACGGTCTCCCAAAGAAAATTTTTCAAAATTTCTGTGTTTCCTGCCAAAAATGCACACACCTCATACAATACCCTGTAGAAACTGTAACTTGTGGCACCCCCTTGGTTTTTAGGTTTCAAACAGTCATAAAGGACCCTGCCTTGTGGCACTATGCGCTACCAGTGGGAAAGCAGCTTTCCAGTGAACCTGAGAGGTGGAAAAAGTGGGTGGACAACTGTATATCCCAAAGATCATGAAAGAAGAAGCCAAGGAGTTTTTCAATGTTTACTCACAAAAAAATGTAGCCCCTTGAATATGTATTCCCCAAACATAATAAAAGAGGCAAAATAAATGGGTATTTGAAAACATTCAAAAGAAAAAAATGTTTTCATACACTCACCTGACTGATTGAAAATTTTAAGCAAAAATATTTGCATAGCAGGCGAGTTTTAGAGTAGGGAGAGATCATTTGCTTATACTAAGAATAAAATGAACATGCTTAACCTAGGTTCAGAGAACCACTGCTAAATGAGAAAAATTAATGGGATGAAAAAAGGGAAATAAAGTTTTAAAACTACGAGCCTATTAGAACCTGTGTTTATGAAGAGGATTTTACTCAATGCATAAAATTTTGCTTTAAAATGATCGGGGCATTGCTATGTATTTTATTGTTCAAGGGCCAGTATAATTCTTGAGAAAATTTATACTTTTAGTCTTTAAATGATTATAGCATATATAGTTGGTAAATCTATCTATTCTCCTAAACCTGGAGCCCTGGTGGTGCAGTGGTTAAGAGCTTGGCTGCTAACCAAAAAGATTTGCAGTTTGAATCCACCAGCCACTCCTTGGAAACCCTAGTCTGTTCTAGTCTGTCCTGTGGGGTTACTATGAGTTGGAATTGACTTGACGGCAACGGGTTTTGTTTTGTTTTTTTTTGTCTCCTAAACGTCCATGTTGTGGCCTATATTAAGAAACATTTATTTTGACGAATGTTTCCTACATATGAAAGAAATTTAAATGAAGCCATTTAAAATATATGGCAGTGTGAGTTAGCATATGGGCACATGTGGAAAAAAGACTGGCAAGAATATAAATGTTAAGCAGAAGGAACAAAATACTAAATCCTTTAAATGGACCTTGAAAAAATTTGACTTTATGAACTTGAAAACAGTACATATGACTTCTAATTTCAGAATAGCAAAGTAAAGGTGTTATGGATTGGATTGTGTCCCCCAGAAATACATGTTGCAAATCCTAACCTCAGTGCCTATGGTTATAATCCCATTTGGGAATGGGTTGTCTTTGTTATGTTAATGAGGTGGGATTAGTGTAGGGTATATCTTGAGCCAATCTCTTTTGAGATATAAAAGAGATTAAATGCAAGCTAACATGGAGAGACAGTATAAGAGAGATGCCAAGCCACATGAAGATTGCCCAGGAGCTGAAGCTCAGAAGAGACAAGGACCTTCCTCTAGAGCTGACAGAGAGAGAAAGCCTTCCCCTAGAGCCAGCACCCTGAATTTGGACTTGTAGTCTCCTAAGCTGTGAGAAAATAAATTTGTTTGTTAAAGCCACCCACTTGTATTTCTGTTGTAGCCGCACTAGATAACAAAGACAGAATTTGGTACCAAGAAGTTGAGAGTGCTGCTCTAACAGATACCTAAAATGTGGGACTGGTTTTGGAATTGGGTAATGGGTAGAAGCTGGAAGATTTTTAAGGTGCCTAATCGTAAAAGCCTAGATTGCCTTAAAGAGACTGTTGGTAGAATTATAGACATCAAAGGAATTCTGGTGAGGGCTCAGAAGGAAGTGAGGAGAGCTATACAGAAAGTCTCTATCATTTTAGAGAATACGTATGATGCCAGCAACAGAATTTTGCTAGAAATGTGGACGTTAAATGTGCTTCTTGTGAGGTTATGAAAGAAAATGATGAGCATGTGATTGAACAATGGAGAAAGGGTGATGCTTGTTATGCAGTGGCAAAGAACTTGTTTTAATTACATTCAAATGTTTGGTGGAAGGTATAACTTGGAAGTGATGAACTGAGATTTCTAAGCAAGATCTTAAAGGGGCCACATGATTTCTCCTTGCTGCTTATAGTAAAATGTGAGAGGAAAGACAAAGACTTAAAAATGAACTGTGCAAAATGAAAACAGAACTTAAAGATTTGGAAAATTCTGTTGTACAAACTAAGGACACGAGTCCTAGAGGGTTCACCAAGAATGTGGCTACACAATTTTTTGATAAAGAGATTAAGCCTGTGACTGAGAATCTAACCACCTACCAAAACAGAAAATCCATCAGCTTAGACTGATGGGGACAGAGGAAGAAAGAAAGGAAAGAACACTGTCTGCCTCTTGGAACTCTACAGGCAGGAAACTGGCCAAAGGAGCTATGTCTGTTGTCCTCTAAGAAAAGAAAAGAACCGTCTCTGGAGCAGCTCGGTGATCAGCAGAACTGTTGGAAGGAACACGAGAAGCAGTACCTTCTAGATGTCAAAGGGTGGGGCCGCAGCCTTCTAGGTTTAAAAGAGTCAGATCTTCACCAGCTCGGTTCCAGAGTGTGGGCTGTAGTTAAGGAGTGCTGCGGGATGGGGCTGCTACCCAAAACTGAAGGGGCGGGGCTTATTTGCTCAAGGGGCAGAAGAATGGGGCCTGGCAGTGCCGAGGGGGTAGGATCACCACTCAGAGGGACTAGGAGAATGGGGCCACCCAAATCTGAGGGAGCAAAGTTGACTCTCCAGTGGGCCTGGAAGGCAGAGCTAAAACCCAAGGCCGAGGAGCCTCCACCCAGAATCTGGAGAGTGTGGCCAATACCTAGAGTCCAGATGGCAGGGCCACTGGCTAAATGGTCTCAGAGAACCAAAGATTATTTTCAAGCCTTGCAGGCTAATGTAATGTGTTCTGCTGACTTTCTTGGTGCCTGTTACCCCTTATTTTCCTCCAATTTATCTCATTTGTAATGAAAATGTCTACCTTGTGCCTGTTCCACCATTGTACTTTGGAAGCAGATAACTTGTATTCTAGATTTCACAGGTTCGCAGATAAAGAGGAATTTTGCCCTAGGATGAAATACGCCTAAAACCTCTCCTATATTTGATTTAGATGATGCAGAAGATGAGATTTTTGACTTGGAGCTGATTTAAGACTTTTGAGATGATGTGATGGGGTGAATATATTTTGCATGTGGCAAGGACATCAAATTGAGGGCCAAAGATTGAAATATTATGGATTGAATTGTCTCCCAAAAATATGTATTGCAAATCCTAACCTCTATGCCTCTGGTTATAATCTCATTTGGGAATGGGTTGTCTTTGTTATGTTAATGAGGCAGGATTAGTATAGGATATATCTTGAGTCAATCTCTTTTAAGATATAAAAGAGATTAAACACAAGCTAGCAAGCAAGGAGAGACAGGGGAAGAGAGGTGCCAAACCACGTGAAGATTGCCCAGGACCAGAAGCTCAGAAGAGACAAAGAGCTTCTTCCAGGGCAATCAGAGAAAGCCTTTCCCCAGAGCCAGGACCCTGAATTCAGACTTCTGCCCTCCTAAACTGTGACAAAATAAATTTCTGTTTGTTAAAGCCACCTACTAGTGGTATTTCTGTTATAGCAGCACTAGATAACTAAGACAAAGAGTATTTCTGTCCTCTCTCAAAAATCACGTAAAAAAATAAGAATATGAAGAAATAGAAACACTGATCTACATGTTGACAAAAAGAAGAGCACCTATGACTCCAAACCACAGAGCAATGAAAGAAAAATGTTAAAATGACTCGGAACAGAGGAAGGTGAAACCCAAGTGCCTGCCAAAGGAGACAGCAATGGAAAGCAAATACATTTCACCCTGCAGAATATACCATGGACTGCCAGAAGAACAAACAACTCTGTCTTGGAAGAAGTACAACCAGGATACTCCTTACAAGCAAGGATGGCAAGACTTCGTCTCATGCACTTTGGACATGTTATCAGGAAGGATCAGTCCCTGGAGAAGGGTATCGTGCTTGGTAAAGTAGGGAGTAGCAAAAAGAAGAAGACGCTCGACGAGACGGATTGACGGAAACAGTGGCTGCAACAATGCACTGAAACATAGCAACAATTGGCGGGATGGCACAGGACCAGGAAGTGTTTTGTTCTGTTGTACATAAGGTTGCTATGAGTTGGAATCGACTCGATGGCAACTAACAACAGCAACATTTCTTGCCTACTATGTGCTGGCACTCTGACAGACGCTAAGAATACAGAGCTACATATAACACAATCTCTGGTCTCAAGTTTATTCTACCATTTAACCTCTTATTTCACATTGCCTTTGAAATAATTTTCAGAT
Source organism: Trichechus manatus latirostris (assembly GCF_000243295.1). NCBI lineage: Eukaryota > Metazoa > Chordata > Mammalia > Sirenia > Trichechidae > Trichechus > Trichechus manatus. The sequence goes on from NW_004444142.1 coordinate 3,770,393, forward strand.
CATTCCCTTTTAATGTTTTTATTGACAGTGACCAGCTAATCAAAGACTCTAATGTAAATTATTGATTTATAATCAACAGAATCTTGTATCCATGTCGCAAATGTTTAATTTTAGATATTTTCCCAAGTCTTTTGAGAACTGTTCCTCTTTTTCTTTCTAACTGAAATAATTTTTAAGAACTCTTTTCTTAAAGGACCTTTAATATGCTTTATAAATAATTGCAAATTCATCTTTTCCTCAGTATTGCTTGTGGTGTATTTCTCATGTTCACTGAAGCAAGTTTGTAAATTAATACTAAATATGAAATGCTCTATAAAATGTTTCATTGCATATCAGATGAAAGCAATTATCCAGGAAGCTTTTTTATATCTGAGTCAGTCTTGCAAATCCACATCACCTACACTTTTTGAAGGGAAATAAGTCTTCTGATTTAAAAAGATACATTTATCTTAGAGAAGTTATTGCATCTGTTCCTATTTACTGTAAATCTACAGCTTAAACTGCTAATACTAGTGGTACACCTGAGTTTTAGTATTTGGATTCTGAGAGTATTAATCAATTTTTTATAATGTTTGGTTTCCTTATGTTTTTGTTTTCAGAGTACCCGAGTGGCCTTGGACCATCTGGAGTCTGTGCCTGAGAAACTGAGCCTACTAGAAGATTTCAAAGACTTCAGAGTGAGAAAGAGTTGGCTTGTCTCTTTCAGTATTTTTTTTCCTGTGTGAAAACTCTTGACATCTTCCTGATGCACAAAGAAAATTGGGGGGAGGGAGGAAGGACCAAAAAGCACTGGAGACTTTTATACTCCATCTTATCAGAGTTTACTGACATTTGTGAAGTCAGGATTGAAATTAATAGAATTAATATATTAGCACAATATAGGTAAATAGAGACTTTTGTATTTACTACTAGAAGCTCGTTTGCCCACCTAAAGCTTTAACTATAGTTCAGAAAGACCTAAGAATTAAAGAGAGTTGCACATTATGTTGACGATAGATAACTTTTTTGATTAGCGATTTTAAATTATGAACTGTCTTCTTTTTTTTTGATTACAAATTGCCAGGATACTATTTGTTTTAGAGATATGATAGTTCACAGGTTGTCCCTATAGTATCATATATGAATTCAAATCCGCATAGGGTATGAGTTATCATACCCCATGCCATTTATTCATAGAACTCTAACCACAAAGCATTTCATTATCAAGTCAATTAATTACATGTGTATATATTTACCCATGTAATTTTTAAAGTTCCTCATAAAGGAGAGATGCAAAGCAAATAACCCTGCTGTCCAGTCCTGCCAGACAAGGCCTTCATCCAAGGACGTCTCCACATATCCCTTTAGGGCTGCATTTGTAATGTGCAGTTTTTGTGATTTATAATTTATTGACCCTGTATGGCTGAAGGTAACAATGGTGAGGTTTTCTTTTTGGAAACCATTTAATCTCTTATTTCACATTGACTTTGAAATATAATTTATACTGTATTTAAGTTCTGTTTAAATCTAACGTGTTACTTAAGGATATAGTAAATAAGAATTATAACTAGATCATGTTATATTGATTTATTGAAAGCACTAATATGATGTGGCCCTGAGGGTCTACACTATCTTACAATTAACTTTCATTAAGCATCTTTTAGTAGTTTGGTAACTGAACATTTTTGAGTGAAATCTAAGCATAAGTAGACACATCTAGAAATCTAGACTAGTACAAATAGAACAAAACCAAGTACTCCTAGTATATTTTACTAAACTTTTATTTATCATGATTTGATTATATATTTGCAGTCTAAATTTTTATCAAGAGATTATGAAACAAGAATCTAAGTAGATGTAATTTCTACTGATACTTAATTAGGCCCGATGTGCATAGCAGGCAATATGTTATACCCATGTTCTTTCCCTTTTTTCGCTGTGGCTAACAGAAGTCACCTAAGTGAATGAAGGGCAGACAAGAGAAGGTACTGGAAACAGGTGGCCTTTGTCACTGACAAACAGATGCCTGTCTTATACCAGCACAAAAATATAAAGTTTAAAAATTGACAAACCACTGGCCAGACTGACAAAAGAAAAACAGAGAGGACACAAATAACCCAAATAAGAAATGAAATGGGGGACATTACAACAGACCCAACTGAAATACAAAGGATTATAACAGAATATTATGAAAAACTATACTCCAACAAATTTGAAAACCTAGAAGAAATGGATACATTTCTAGAAACACACGGCCTACCCAAACCACAACAAAGTGATGTTGAAAATCTGAAGAGACCCATACCAAGAGAAGAGATTGAAAAGATAATAAAAAAACTCCCAACCAAAAAAAGCCCTGGCCCAGATGGCTTCACTGGAGAATTCTACAAAACATTTAGAGAAGAGCTTGTACCAGTACTACTCAAGCTATTTCAGAGCATAGAACAGGAAGCAACACTT
>NW_004444142.1:3775749-3782093 GCF_000243295.1 Trichechus manatus latirostris
TGTAGTAACTGTTAAATGAGAAACTATTTTGTTCTGTAAGCCTTCATCTTAAGTGAGCATAACAGCACAATTGGAAGAGTGTAGTCAATGTCACTGAACTGTGCATGTAGAAATTTTCGAAATGGTGTATCTTTGGCTATTTGTATTTTCACCAAAAAAAAGTTTAAGAAGTTAGAGAATTGATGTGTTGTGGGGTTATTAACCAATGTCATAAAACAACATGTGTACTACTGTTTCATGAGAAACTATTTGTTCTGTAAGTCTTCACCTGAAGTACAATAAAAAATATATATATATAAAGTTTAACTTCCAGTGACAGCTCACTTTTTACTAGTGTTCTACATGGAGCGAAATATTCATATGTGGAATTTAAAAGTTGTATTCTCTCCTACTACGAAATCGTTTTATTTATTTTTTCATTATATGGACAAGTAATTATCTACAACCCTACTTTATATATGCACACAGTCATACACAGAGATGCCTTACATAATGAAATTTTCACAAGAATATTTTCCAAGGTTCATAAGTGTACTTTTCAATGTTAGTCATTAAAGTGGAAAGCTTTATTTATCTTGAAAAGGGAAAGGAGGTAATTAGCAAGTATTACGTACATACTGTACATACTGTTTGCTGTGATGCTGGAAGCTATGCCACCAGTATTTCAAATACCAGTAGGGTCACCTGTGGTAGACAGGTTTCATCAGAGATTCCAGACTAAGACAGACTAGGAAGAAGGACCTGGCTAGGTACTTCTAAAAATATTGGCCAGTGAAAACCTTATGAATAGCAGGAGAACGTTGTCTGATACAGTGGCACAAGATGAGCCCCTCAGGTTGGAAGACACTCAAAATGTAACTGGGGAGGAGCTGCCTTCTCACAGTAGAGTTGATCTTACTGGTGTAGATGGAGTTAAGCTTTTGAGACCTTCATTTACTGATGTGGCATGACTCAAAATGAGAAGAAACAGCTGCAAACATTCATTAATAATTGGAATGTAGAATGTACAAAGTATGAATCTGGGAAAATTGAAAGTTGTCAAAAATGAAATGGAAGGAATAAAGATCAATATCCTAGGCATTAGTGGCTGAAATGGACTGGTATTGGTCTTTCTGAATCAGACAATCATATGGTCTCTATGCGAAGAATGACAAATTGAAGAGGAATGATGTCACATTCATCATCAAAAAGAACATTTCAAGATCTATCTAAAGTACACCGCTATCAGTGATAGGATAATGTTCATACGTTGACAAGGAAGACCAGTTAACATGACTATTATTGAAATTTACACACCAACCACTAATGCCAAAGAAGAAAAAACTCAAGATTTTTACCAACTTCTGCAGTCTGAAATTGATCAAACATGCAGTCAAGGTGCATTATAATTACTGGTGATTGGAATGTGAAAGTTGGAAACAAAGAAGGATTGGTAATTGGAAAATAATGGCCTAGGTGATAGAAAATGATGCCAGAGATCACATGATAGAATTTTGCAAGTCCAAGGACTTATTCATTGCTAATACCTTTTTTCAACAACATAAACAGAGGCTATATACGTGGACCTCACCGGATGGAATGCACAGGAATCAAATAGACTACATCTGTGGAAAGAGATGATGGAGAAGCTCAATATCATCAGTCATGGGCCAACTGCAGAAAAGACCATCAGTTGCTCATATGCAAGTTCAAGCCGAAGCTGAAGAAAAATAAAACAAGTCCATGATAGCCAAAGAACGACCTTGAGTATATTCCACCTGAATTTGGAAACCATCTAAAAAATAGATTTGACGCATTGAACACTAATGACCAAAGATCAGATGACTTGTGGGATGGGATGACATCAAGAATATCATACAAGAAGAAAGCAAAAGGTCATTAAAAAGGCAGGAAAGAAAGAAAAGACCAAAATGGATGTCAGAAGAGACTCTGAAATTTGTTCTTGCACATAGAGTAGCTAAAGTGAATAGAAGAAATGATGAAGTAAAAAGAGCTGAACGGAAGATTTCAAATGGTGGCTCAAGAAGACAAAGTAAGGTATTATAATGAAATATGCAAAGACCTGGGAGTTAGAAAACCAAAAAGGAAGAACATTCTCAGCATTTCTCAAGCTGAAAGAACTGAAGAAAAAATTCAAGCCTCGAGTTGCAATACTGAAGGAGTCTATGGGCAAAATATTGAACAACGTAGGAAGCATCAAAGGAAGATGGAAGTTCCTATTTAACGTTGTACTGGAAGTTCTAACTAGAGCAATAAGCCAAGAAAAAGAAATAAAATGCCCCCAAATTGGAAGGCAAGAAGTAAAACTATCCCTATTTGCAGATGATGTGATTCTATACATAGAGAATGCCAAAGATTCCACAAGAAAACTACTGCGAACTAATAGAAAGACTCAGCAGAGTAGAAGGATATAAGATCTACATAGAAAAATCAGTTGGATTCCTATACACCAACAGAGGGAACTTCAAAAAGAAAATTGGGAAAACAATACCATTGATAATAGCCCCTAAAAAGATAAAATGCTTAGGAATAAATATAACCAGGGATGTAAAAGACCTGTACAAAGAAAACTAGAAAAAACAATATTGCAAGAAACCAAAAGAGACCTACATAAATGGAAAAACATACCATGCTCATGGATCGGAAGACTCAACATTGTGAAAATGTCAATTCTACCCAAAGCAACCTTCAGATATAATGCAATCCTGATCTAAATACCAATAGCATTCTTTAATGAGATGGAAAAACTGATCACCAACTTTATATGAAAAGGAAAGAGACCCCGGATAAGCAAAACATTATTGAAGAAAAAGAACAAAGTAGGAGGCCTCACACTACCTGATCGCAAAACCTACTGTACAGCCATGGTACTCAAAACAGCCTGATACTGGTACAATGACAGAGATAGACCAATGGAACAGAATCAAGAGCATAGATGTAAATCCATCCACCTATGGTCAGCTTATCTTTGACAAAGGCCCAGAGTCCATTAAATCAGGAAAAGACAGTCTTTTTAACAAATAGTACTGGCAGAACTGGATGTCCATCTGTAGAAAAATGAAACAGGACCCATACCTCACACCATACACAAAACCTAACTCAAAATGGATCAAAGACATAAATATAAAACCTAAAATGATAAAGATCATTTAAGAAAAAAAAGGGATAATGCTAGGGGCCCTAATACATGGCATAAATAGTATACAAACTATAACTAACAATGCGCAAACACCAGAAGATAAACTAGAAAACTGGGATCTCCTAAAAATTAAACACTTACACTCATCAAATGACTTCATCAAAAGAGTAAAAAGAAAACCTATAGACTGGGGAAAAACTTTTGGCTATGACATATCTGACAAGGGTCTAATCTCTGAAATCTATAGAATACTTCAACACCTCAGCAACCAAAAGACAATCCAATATAAAAATGGGCAAAAGGATATGAACAGACACTTCACCAAAGACATTCAGAGGGCTAACAGACACATGAGGAAACACTCGCAGTCATTAGCCATTAGAGAAATGCAATTTAAAACTACAAGGAGATACCATATTACCCTGACATTACTGGCACTAATTAAAAAAAAAAAAAAAAAAAAAAAAACAGAAAATAGCAAATGTTGGAGAGGTTGCGGGGAGATTGGAATTCTTATGCACTGATTGTGGGAATGTAAACTGTTACAACCACTCTGGAAAATGATATGGCACATCCTTAAAAAGCTAGAAATAGAGATACCATATGATCCAACAATCCCACTCCCTGGAATATATCCTAGAGGAATAAGAGCCATCACACAATAAACATATGCACGCCCATGTTCATTTCAGCATTATTCACAGTAGCAAAAAGATGGAACAACCTAAGTGCCCATCAATAGATGACTGGATAAACAAATTACAGTACATACACACAATGAAATACTATGCAGCAGTAAAGAACAATGATGAATCTGGAAACATCTTACAACAAGGATGAATCTGGAGGGCATTATACTGAATCACGTAAGCCAGTCACAAAAGGACAAATATCATATGAGACCACTATTATAAAAAACCCAAGAAAAGGTTTACATACTGGTAAAACAGTCCTGGATGTCTACAAGAGAGGGAATGGGTGGGGAGGGGAAATCACTAACTAAATAGTAGACAAGTTAACTTTGGTAGAGAGAAAGACAACACATAATCTATGAGAAGACAGCACAACTTGACCAAGACAAAGTCATAGAAGCTTCCTAGACACATCCAGACATCTTGAGGGACTGAATTACTGGGGCTGAGCACTGGACACCCTGGTCTTGGGGGAACAGCTCGGTCAATTGGTATAACATAGTTCATAAAGAAAATGTTCAACGTACAACTTTGGTGAGGAGCACCTGGCATCTTAAAAGCTTGCAAGTGGCCATCTAAGATACATCTATTGGTCCCATTACATTTGGAGCAAAGGAGAATGAAGAAAACCAAAGAAACAAAGAAAATATTAGTCCAGAAGACTAATGGACCACATGAACCACAGCCTTCACCACCCTGTGCCCAGAAGAACTAGATGGTGCCTGGCTTTACCCACCGACAACTCTGACAGGGATCACAGTAGAGGGTCCTGGACAGAGCAGGAGAAAAATGTTGAAAAAAATTCAAATTCACAAAAAAAGATCAGACTTACTGGTCTGACAGAGACTGGAGGAACCCCCAAGACTATGGCCCCCGGACACCCTGCTAACTCAGAACTAAAGCCACTCCTGAAATCCACCTTTTAGCCAAAGGTTAGACAGGCCTGTAAAAGACAATAACATACATGAGGAATGTGCTTCTTATTCTTAGTTCAATCAAATATGTGAGACCAAATGGGCAACACCTGCCCAAAAGCAAAGATGAGAAGGCAGAAAGGGACAGGAAAACTGGACGAATGGACACAGGGAACCCAGAGTATAAACAGAAAGGGTAGAGTGCTGACACATTGTGGGTATTGCAACCAATATCACAAAACAATTTGTATAAATGTTTTAATGAGAAACTAATTTGCTCTGTAAACCTTCACCTAAAGCAGAATAAAATTTAAAGAAAAAGTAATTTGGTAAAGTTAAAAAACAATTGTGCATATGTGCATTTTTCCATAGAGTTGGTAAAGCTTTCATCAGATCTTCAAATGGGTTGATAGCTTAGAAATCATTAATCTATGTAGTCCATTAGAATTGATTGTATAATAGGTCCAATTACTATTCTTTTGAATCTTCAATACTAAGAAGCAATATCATTAAAAAAAAATTTTTGCACTGTAAATTTTCATCTCACGCACAATAAAATAAAAATAGAAGATGGAAGGAATGAGTTGCTATGAGTCAGAATTGACTTGATGACAACGAGTATACCAAAAAGAATTGGTCGACATTAAGCCATTTCAGGAGGTAGCATGTGATCAAGAACTGATGGTACTGAATGAAGGCATACAAACTGCATTGAAGGCATTGGCAAAAAACAAGGCTCCAGGAATTGAGATAATACCATGTGAGATGTTTTAACTAACAGATGCAATGCTGGGAGCACACGCTTGTCTGTGCCAAGAAATTAGGAATACAACTGGACAACCAACTGGAAGAGATCCATGTTCATGCCCATTCCAAAGAAAGGTGATCTAACAGAATGCAGAAATTATCCAACACTATCAATATCACACACAAGTAAAATTTTGCTGAAGATTGTTCAGAAACAGCTGCAGCGATACATTGACAGGGAACTGCCAGAAATTCAGGCCAGATTCAGAAGAGGACGTGGAACAAGGGATATCATTGCTGATGTCAAATGGATCTTGGCTGAAAGCAGAGTATACCAAAAAGATGTTTACCTTTGCTTTATTGACTTGTAAAGGCATTCGACTCTATGGATCATTACAAATTATGGATAATATTACAAAGAATGGGAATTCCAGAACACAGCTATGCTCGTGAAGAACCTGTACATAGTATAAGAGGCAGTCATTCAAAGAGAGCAAAGGGATACTGTGTGGTTTAAAATCAGGAAAGGTGTGCTTTAAGGGTGTATCCTTTCACTATACTTATTCAGTCTGTATACTGAGCAAATTTCAGAGAAGCTGGACTATATGAAGATGAATGTGGCATCAGGACTGGAGGAAGGCTCATTAACAACCTGCAGTATGCTTGCTAAAAGTGAAGAGGACTTGAAGCACTTACTGATGAAGATCACAAAGACTACAGCCTTCAGTATGGATTACACTTCAACATAAAGAGAACAAAAATCTTCACAACTGGACCAATAAGCAACATCATGATAAACGGAGAAAAGATTGAAGTTATCAAGGATTTCATTTTACTTGGATCCACAATCAA
>NW_004444142.1:3783370-3808536 GCF_000243295.1 Trichechus manatus latirostris
GGGGTTGTTAACCAATGTCATAAAACAGCGTGTGTGTTACTGTTACATGAGAAACTATCTGTTCTGTAAGCCTTCACCTGAAGTACAATAAAATATTTAAAAAAAAAAAAAAGAGCCCACTTAAGTTAGTGAAAACAACCAGACATAGCCTTAAATGAAAATACACAAAGCCATTAGATTAGTAGATGTAGGCTATCTTTTTCAAACCCCTAAACATTTCTAAAACTCAGTGTGCTGTAATAAAAGAAATTGTGACAGAGTCCAAAGTCCTAAGTTCTGGTGTAAGCTCGTGGACCAGACAAATCACTTAATATCTCAGGGGTTATTTCCTCATCCATAAAATAAGCGATGTGAACAGTATTATCTCTCTGGTTCTTTCTCGCTGGCATCAATAGCATATATATTAAAAATATACTTCACATATTTCTTGATAAGACTGTAGCCTGTGACTCTATGTGTGAGTGCAGACCTCATCCTAATTAGATAGGCTTGATTTTTTTCTTGTTTAAATGTGGCCATATTCTGGTTTTTATATTTTTTTTTGCCTCATTTTATAAGGAGTGGTTCAGCTCTACAGTCTCACATCTAAACTTACATATTTGGTAAGATGGAAAGGAAATAGTACTGAGTTCCAAGCCCAAACTGCCACAAATTGCTTAGTCCTGGGCAAATCATTTTTAACATCCATGGGCTTCAGTTTTCTTATAAAAATGAGCACTTTGGAATTCTAATACCCCTTCCAGCTTGAACATTCAGTAAATTGAAGGTTCCTTGGGATTATTGGGGGAGTGCTAAATCCCATGGGTGATTCTTCTCGCATCTAAAAGTCAGTCGTCCTGATTTTATTCTAATTTTTCCCTAATTCATAATAGAAATGTCAAAATTGGCTGTAGTGACTGATTGCTGTGTTCCATCTTCACCAAAAAAAGGGAAGGAAAAAAGAAAGAGCAGAGTTTTGCTTTCTTAAAGTTATTACATCAATTTGATTATCTGAATCAAATTATTTTATGCTTATGAGGGAAGATGAGATTTCCTTAAGCTTAAAAATCTATGTGATGTAGTAGTTAAAAGGTAGAATGTTATTTGATAATTAGTGAAGCAAAAAGGGCTCTAGTTTTAAAGGTAACAAGAATATTTTGTATTCTCCAAGGGACCATACACAGCATCCAGTAGTGGCATAATGCCTTTGGACAGCTCATTGTTATGGGAACCTTATTCCCTTTAACTAAAGGTGTCATTCATTTCAGCCTGGCTAGGGACTAGTCTTGAAAAGAATGCAGATATGTGGGAGCTCATTTTTATTTTTATGGTAGCATCCAAAAAGACCATTTTCTTTCTCCTTGGGGTACTGTGATCCCCCTATATATCTCTCTAAATGTCTATAATTATTATCTACATATCAATACTTTTTTATTCTAACTTCAAGCCCTGATTTTTCGTTCACCCACCAGTTCAGACCTTTTGTTGTTTTTGCAGGATTCCTGTGGTTTATCCGAGAGGACTGATGGGAGATATTCTAAATACAAAGTGCAGAGAGATTCTCTTCAGCTGCGCCGAGATGATACCAAGTACAGAATTAAAAACTTCAAAGTAATGTCCTTTATGTGCATTTTTAGTCTAGGAATATTATCCATATTTACAGCTACAACCGCATCCTATGCAGCCTCTTTGGTGTTCATACAAGGGCATGTGTAAAAGAAAAGATTTTTCTTAATGTATGAAATAGATTCTCAGTTTCGTGGGAGTGGAAAAGGAAATTCTGAAGACTGTGTTTGTAACTTTTTTCTTGGGAACTAAGCTGTAAGTTTATACATTGTTGCTAGATATGTTTGCCAGCCAGCATTGATGTTGCTTAAGAAATCCTGACCAAGGAACTCCCAGGTCACTTGGTTGGTCAAAACTGTAGTATGAATGTTTGCCTTTTGTATGCACAAGTCCAAGTACTATTCTTTACACTGAAGTCCCCAAAAGATCAAGCCGCATATTAAAAAATAAACAACAACAACAACAAAACTGTTGCCACAGAGTCGATTGTAACTCATGGAGACCCCATGTGTGTCAGAGTAGAACTGCGCTCCACAGGGTTTTCAATGGCAAATTTTTTGGAAGTAGATCACCAGACCTTTCTTCCAGGAGACCTCTGGGTGAACTAGAACCTTCAGCCTTTCGCTTAGCAGCTGAGAATGTTAACTATTTGCACCACCCAGGGACTCCAAACCACCTATAGTCTTTGGTAAACTATAGCCCTGCATCTTTGGTCATTGTTTTTCTGAGGATGTGAACTCCATGCTAATACTGCAGTTATGGCCCGTTAACACTGAACCAACACAGGAGACTGGGAAGATTGAACCGTATTGACAAAAAGGCTACCATCTCCTAGAGGCTGCTCAGTGTCCACCTGTGGCACAGTTGATTTTAAACCCCTTTGACCCTGAACAGTGCTTAGCCTAGAGCAAGTTTTCTCAATCTTGGCATTAGTGTCATTTTGAGCCAGATATTCTTTGTTGTGGGTGCTGTCCTATGCACAGTAGGATGTTTAGCAGTGTCTGTATTATCTACACACTGGATGCCAGTAGCACCCCCATCCTCAAGTTGTAACATTCAAAAATGTCTCCAGACATTTCCAAATGTCCTCTGAAAGGCAAAATTACTCCTGGTTGAGAACACTAGCCTAGAGAGAATCCATCTATATTTGAATGTACACCCCAAGTTGATTTAGAAACATAAGCTTATGGCTTTTTTATAGTCTTACAAACTTTAATATGCATGAATATTCATTACACTGTATATATTCGCTTATTACATCCAAATATAATTATTTCTAAGAAGCACCTTTCCTCCTCCGAATGCAATTGCATAGAATGCTCACTGGATATAAAGTCAGTGTTCATTTCCAATAGTGCTTCCTACCATGCTTAAATTGAGCCCTCCACTCCCCCATCCCAAACAAAAACTTAGCACAGTTAGGCCAAGTTATTGATACCCTTACTGTGAAGAGAGCATCCCTGTGACTTTGTACCTTTTTACCTTTGCTTTTTATAGATTGGTATTATTGATGGTAGTAGTGAGTTCATTATCTCACATGGCAATGGTTAAGTTCCCTAATAATGTTCTAAAACCCATGCACAACAACCACCCATTGGTCAGTGGAGGCTTGCATGTTGCTGTGATGCCGAACAGGTTTCAGTTTAACTTCCAGGCTAAGACGAGCAGGACGAAAGGCTTGGAGATTTACTTCAAAAAAATTAGCCAGTGGAAATCCTATGAATCACGATGGTCTACTCCACAGCAGATGGCACAGGACTGGGCAGTGTTTTGTTCCATGGCGCATGGGGCCACCGCGGGTCAGTGCTGACTGGATGGCAACTAACACAGCAACAACAGTAGTGTTCTAACGTTCCCATCAGGCCCCATATACTCAAGCCTTATTTCTCCACCATTTAAAGGAATGCCACTAACCTTAAACAGAAGTACAAGGCTTGGGCAACAATAGCTAATAATAGCTGCCAATTATTGAGCATATGTTAGAATGAACCACATGAAATTGGCACTATTATTTTTCCTCTTTTACTAGTGAAGAACCCAAGGTTACAGAGCAATGAAATGGTTGGATCAGGATTGAAACATAAATCTGCCTGTATCCAGTAATCTATGTCCTTAACAGTGTCATTGCAGTGTGAATTAGGACGTCATCTACCTTAATTTTTCTAGAAATCACCAAATGTAGGACTCTATTTTTGATATATAAAAGTCAGTTTTCTCCAAAAATACATAAAGACAACACTTGCCTCTTAGTTCAGCAGAAGTCTAGACACAAATCAAACAATGTATTCCATTGGGCAAATTTGCTGCAAAAGACCTTCTTAAAGTGTTAAAAAGCAAAGATGTCACCTCGAGGACTAAGACACGCCTGACTCAAGCCATGGTATTTTCGGTCGCCTCATATGTATGAAAAAGCTGGACAATGAATAAGGAAAACCAAAGAAGAATTGATACGTTTGAATTCTGGTGTTGGCGAAGAATATTGAATATACCATGGACTGCCAGAAAAACAAACAAATCTGTCTTGGAAAAAGTACAGCCAGAATATCCTTAGACGTGAGGATGGCAAGACTTCTCACGTACTTTGGACATGTTATCAGAAAGGACCAGTCCCTGGAGAAAGACATCATGCTTGGTAAAGTAGAAGGTCTATGAAAAAAAGGAAAGACCTTCAATGAGATGGATTGACACAGTGGCTGCAACGATGGGCTCAAGCATAGCAACAATTGTGAGGATGGTGCGGGACCAGGCCATGTTTAGTTCTGTTGTACACAGGGTTGTTGTGAGTTAGAATTGACTGGATGGCCCCTAACAACAACAACTAGATACAAATGAAATATTTAAAACAGTATTTTTCAATAAAATTAGATTTTGCATCAGGTGAATCAATGCTATCTAGGGATACCAAATTGGTGTAAATCAATGCAATTTCCGTGATAGCCTATGGAAAAGCTATGAATGTTTAACATGTTCAACAAGTAATGTCAACGGAACTCTCTTTAAAATTACATTTACAGCTGAAGAAGAAGTCAGGGATGCCAGCTCTTGGCAAAATGAGAAATAAGTTTGAAGCTTTTGAAAATAGGTAGTGCAAGTAGAGGAAGGGGCCACAAGCGTATTTTATGATGACATTGTTACACATTAATACTATCTAAACATTTTAAAACTCTGATCCGTGTCAGTGGTGAATTTATAGACTTATTACCACATGCAGCAGACATCTGACATGAAATAATGCAGTAATCTACACGAACTGATGGGTATAATCACATTCTTTTTAAGTCATTGGAGAGGAAAATGTGAGAGCACATTTTGCCAAATATAGATACCAATGGTCTTTGGCTCATATGACTTTTATAAAAACAAGGTATTAAGAAGACTGAGAGGGGATGCATCTTCAAAAGAAGAATGAGCCCAGATTGGAAGTGAGAAAGTTATGTTAATAATTGCATGGCTTCTTGGATAATCATAAGCGCTAACTCAGTTGATCATTCACTTCCTGAAGAAAATGCTTCAAGTAAATAGCATTAGCACTATTTCTATCAAGAGAGAGAGCGCCCCATTAGCTCAATTAGTTTTGGAAGGCATTCTCTCAGCAGCTACTAACTTCTCCCACATTTTGCTAGGACAAGAAATTAAAGAAAAGCACACTGCAAGGACTTGAGTTCACTGGCTCTACTGAAAACTGCTGTTCCAAGAAATCAGTTAGTCTAGAACTCAGTTTAATTCAGCAAACATGTACTGAGCAGCTACAATATTGCAAAGCGCTGTACTGCTTGTTGGGTTATGGGGGGCATATAAAGATGCAAAAAAAAAAACAAACAAACAAACTAAAAGGTATGATCTTCAAAGAGAGAATAGTTATCTGGCTGTCTTAATCCTAATAGATAATCCTCACGCGGTTGTTCCAGAGCAGGGGTGGGCAAACTACAGCTCAACTGGCCAAATCTTGCCCTCAACTTTTTTTTGCAAATATAGTTTATTGGAACACAGCCACACTTAATCATTCACATATTGTCTATGGCTGCTTTCACAGAGCTGAGTAGTTGAAACAGAGACTTGAGTAGTTGCAAGTCAGAGTTGAGTAGTTGAAACAGAGACTGTATGGGCTTGCAAAGCCTGAAATATTTACTACCTGGCCATTTACAGGAAAAATGTGCCAACCGCTGGTATAGAAAAATAAATCACCGGTCTACTCTTTCTTCCTTCACATATTATTTAAAACATTTTCTCTCCCTCATTGACCAAATAAATATTGCCCAAGCTCTTTGGAAAATCAGTACTTATCCATTTATTTTTATCAAGGACCAGCTATATGCCAGGAACATTCTAGGCACATGAGATTCACATCAGTAAACAAAACAGACAGAAATCCCTTTTTTTGAGCTTCTGTTCTAGTAGGCAGATATTCATGTTTGTTGTTTTTAACACAACATTCAGCAAGCATTTATTGAATTTCTATGGTGTACAAGGGCTCGAGAGAATGACATGATAAGAAAAACAGTTACCGACCCTTAGGAATTCAAAGCCTTCCCAAAAACAACTGTAGTGCGAAGGAGAAAGGGATTAATGCTATAAAAGAGGCCTCAGTGAAGTACTATGAGAGTTCAAAGAACGAAAGACGCTCGCGAATCTTTTGAAAAGATGTTTTTGATGACAAGTTATGGGGAAGTGTTTTATCTGCAGCTCAATTTGAAAGTACATCTCTGTTAGCATTATAGTTGTAGAACCCTGACTATATTACTGTTGACAGAGAAATAACTGTTGGAACAGCAGAACCGTGTTGGCAACTGGCTTCTCTCATATTGTTGCTGTTTTAGGAAGGTGGTGAAACATCCAGCAGGTCCAGACTGCTGGTGGAGGGAAGGGTTAGCAGGAAGAGTGCACGTCAGGTTCTTTTTCAGTCCAAGGCTAGAGCTGACCTCCTGCTGTTTACTCCCATGGCAATCACCAAGACAAAAATGATCAGATTTCTAGAAACTTGTTTAGATTTTGAGCAGGACCGAGGTCTGCGATCACTGAGAGTATAATGTAATGTTGTAGTAAGCCGACCAAGAAAGTAGACAAAGCCTGATCTAAAAGTTTATATTTAGAATTCAATTCAAAGCCGAATCTAACACAACATTGTCTCTGTCTCTCTGTAGACACGGGAGCATTTCATGGCCTCTTTTTTCATCAGGCCTAATTGGATTTTTGTAGGACCGACAGGCTTCCTTGCTGTCCCAGCTGTTTCCAATAGAACAGAATGTTCAAAAGTCAGCCAGTAACACAGCATTGCTAATCTGAATTCACGGATGAGCATAATTTTGTCCAAGAAATCTCCACTTGCTACCTGCCCTTTTTGCTCCCTACCCATACTAAACATGTGGTTTTAATTAGCACTGGCTTTTTTTTTTTTAGAAAAATCACAGAAGACATGCTTTTCTCCTATCTTTCCTCTCCCTGAAAAGAAATTCATTTTCTATTTGGAGAGTTAGTATGCAACTTCTTTTTAAAGAAACAGCTGTTTTACAGGATAAGATGAAATAGGTGAGCAAGTCTTGATAATGGCTTTCAGCAGAGTTTATGAAAGGAGAGTTTGCTGAAGCCCTTTGTCATTTTTGTTCTGTGTAAGCATGTGTATGGTATAAGTACGTGCTTTGCTCCTGGAAGTCGTTTCTCGCTCACTGAATCTCTCTGTGCTTTGTTTATACCTTGCTCATATAGCAATTAATGGCTGTTAGCACTTTCTCCCTTAAGTCAGCTATTTCTGTACATATCTTAAATCTGCTACAGCAGTAGTTTCTAAAGCATGCTGTGTATAACTCCTGGTACAACTCAATATTTTAGTTGATGCGTAAACATTTTTATTGTAATGTTATTTATTTTAATGACTATTAAAATATATCACTAGTACATTATTCATGTAATTTTACAGATATTGCTTCAGACCAGTAGTAGCAGCCATAGGGGCATTTGGGGAAGCTTTGAACCCCGGATGCCCCCATTATCTCATTTATAACCACCCCCTCCATGCTTTGATAAGAAATTGTGTGTAAACTACTATGCAAACACAGCTGCATGTGCTCCCCAACCCCAAAGTGGCACAAGCAGTTTGCAGTTGGCTTCCAACCTAAAGGTTGGCAGTTCAGACCCACCCAGTAGTGCCACGGAAGAAAGGCATAGAAATCGGCTTCCATCAAGATTACAGCCAAGAAAACCCTACAGAGCAATTCTACTCTATAACACTTGGGGTCATCCTGAGTCAGAATTGACTTGATGGCAACGAGTTGGGTTTTTTTTTTTTTTTTTTTTTTTTTAGATAGATAGACAGGAAGGAAGGAAAGTAGAAAGAAAGATTAATTTTAGGGGGCAAGGTTATTTTTTTAAGTTATTGTAAAATAAAATAGTAAGTATAGCTATAGATGAATACTGAAGTTTGAGACATGTTGTACTACTGGATTACATGACCTTTGAGGGTAGGCACTCTACCTCATCTTTGCGTACTCCAGCATACACAATGAGCATAACAATGTATGTTAAACTGGTGATTTAAAAAAATAATAATTTTTTTCCTAGATTTAACCTTTTCTGCAATTCTAACAATAATTTAATTACTGTCTTCCCAGAAATGCTTAGATGACACATCTGAAACTTTGTAGGCAATCAAATCATGCTGAAGTCTGGAGATTCACTTAAGATTCTTTTGAAATTATCAAGACTAATCTGCCAGCCATAATATTTGACTAGTTTATTTCATCTTGCTACTTAAAAGTTGAAAAAAAGGTTGCCAATTGAGTTGGGATTTTCCTTTGTTAGAAAATCTGAAAATGGCAATGGATCAAAAGTGCTTATGTAGCAAACAACATGGGTCAATAGATAGCACATTAATTTTTTAACCATACTAGAGGCCCAAGTCCACAAGAGCCAAAGTATGACCTTGAGTATATCCCACCTGAATTTAGAGACCATCTCAATAATAGATTTCATGCATTGAACACTGATGACCAAAGCCCAGACAAGTTGTGGAAGGACATCATACACGAAGAAAGCAAGAGGTCATTAAAAAGACAAGAAAGAAAGAAAAGACCAAAATGGATGTCAGAAGCGATTCTGAAACTTGCTCTTGAACATAGACTAGCTAGAGCGAAGGAAAGAAATTATGAAATAAAAGAGTCGAACAGAAGATTTCAAAGGGTGGCTCAAGAAGATAAAGTAAAATATTATAATGAAATGTTCAAAGACCTGGAGTTAGAAAACCAAAAATGAAGAACACACTCGGCGTTTCTCAAGCTGAAAGAACTGTAGGAAAAATTCAAGCCTCGAGTTGCGATAGTGAAGTATTCTATGGGCAAAATATTGAATGATGCAGGACGCATCAAAAGCAGATGGAAAGACTACACAGAGTCACTGTACCAAAAAGAACTGGTCGATGTTCAACCATTTCAGGAGGTACCATATGATCAAGAACCAATGGTATTGAAGGAAGAAGTCCAAGCTGCACTGAAGGCATTGGCTAAAAACAAGTCTCCAAGAATCGATAGAATACCAACTGAGATGTTTCAACAAACAGAAGCAGCACTGGAAGTGCTCACTTGTCTATGCCAAGAAATTTGGAAGACAGCTACCTGACCAACCACCTGGAAGAGATCCATATTTGTGCCCATTACAAAGAGAGGTGATCCAACAAAATGCAGAAATTATCGAACAATATCACATGCAAGTAAAATTTTGCTGAAGATCATTCAAAAGTGGTTACAGCAGCGCATAGACAAGGAACTGCCAGAAATTCAACCCAGATTCAGAAGAAGATGTAGAATGAGAGATATCATTGCTGATGTCAGATAGATCTTGGCTGAAAGCGGAGAATACCAGAAAGATGTTTGCCTGTGTTTTATTGACTATGCAAAGGCATTTGACTGTGTGGATCACAACAACTTATGGTGACATTGTGAAGAATGGGAATTCCAGAACACTTAATTGTGCTCATGAGGAACCTGTACATAGACTAAGAGACAGTCGTTCAAATAGAGCAAGGAGATACTGCATGGTTTAAAATCAAGAAAGGTGTATGTCAGGGTTGCATCCTTTCACCATACTTATTCAATCTGTATGCTAAGTAAATAGTCCGAGAAGGTGGACTATATGAAGAATACGGCATCAGGATTGGAGGAAGACTCATCAACAACCTGCATTATGCAGATGACACAACCTTGCTTGCTGAAAGTGAAGAGGACTTGAAGTACTTACTGATGAAGATCAAATACTACAGCCTTCAGTATGGATTACACTTCAACATAAAGAAAACAAAAATCCTCACAACTGGACCAATAAACAATATCATGATAACAGAGAAAAGATTGAAGTTGTAAAGGATCTCATTTTCCTTGAATCTATAATCAACACCCATGGAAGCAGCAGTCAGGAAATCAAAGGACGCATTGCACTGGGCAAATCTGCTGCAGAAGATCTCTTTAGAGTGTTAAAAAGCAAAGATGTCTCTTTAAGGACTAAGGTGCACCTGACCCAAGCCATGGTGTTTTCATTCATCTCATATGCATGTGAAAGCTGGACAATGAATAAGGAAGGCTGAAGAAGAACTGATGCGTTTGAATTATAATGTTTGTGAAGAATATCTAATATACCATGGACTGCCAAAAGTATGAACAAATTTGTCCTGGAAGTAGTACAACCAGAATGCTCATTAGAAGCAAGGATGTCAAGACTTCATCTCACATACTTTGGACATGTTATCAGAAAAGAACTATCCCTGAAGAAGGACATCATGCTTGGTAGAGTAGAGGGTCAGCAAAAAAGGTGAAGACCTCAATGAGATGGATTGACACAGTGGCACCAGCAGTCACCTCAAGTATAACAATGATTGTGTGGATGGAGCAGAACCAGGCAGTATTTGGTTCTGTTGTACATAGAGTCACTATGAGTCAGAACCAACTCAACAGCACTTAACAAAAACAGAGCCCCACTCTACCAAACCCAAGTCCTTCACAAGATACCTGTTTTCACCCCTCCAAATAATTCATTCAAGAAGAGCCTTAATTGAAAGATTATAAAAAATTTTCACCTATAAAGATACTATGAATAATCATCTAAGATCTAAAATTCTGGGTACTAAAACCATAAGGAAAACCAATTAAATTTTATATTAATTTTTAATATACACATCACTCTACATTCGTCCAAATGATTATTGTTTTCTTTATAATAGTTACTTTAGGAGAATAAGCACTGATTTCAGTGAGGCCACCATCAGTAAAACATCTTTGTGTCTCTGTCTTTGATTCTTTATTTAAGTCAGTGGTACATTCTTTTGAATATCCTTATAGATGGCAGTTTTTTATCCACTATGAGTAGATCTGGTTTCTGAAAATGAATTAAAGTTGTGTCAAGCCAAGACTGAGGTTGGTAAAAAAAAAAAAAAAAAAAGCTAAGTAAAATCTTTTTCATCAGGGATTTTCTTGGACGGTAAAACTTTATACAATAAAATATCAACTGTATAAGGGTAAATCGATCAGTACTGTTAGAAATACTACTCAAACAGCCTCAAATAGCCTGATCTAGCAAAGTATTTTCACGAGTCTGATCATCTGGTAGATGAATGTAGCTATGGGTTTATATTTTCATGTAAATTTGGAGTTCCTGTGGTAAAGATACTTTGCGCATTTAGACATACTGTTTGCTCAGTGATTCCATTGAGGTAGATTAGAATTATAAAGTGTTAGTGCTGAAAGGGCTTAGATATGATCTGGTCCAGCTCTCATTTTATTACATGAAGAAACTGAGAATGTGAGAGTGACAGTCTTCTATCTCCTGATTTCCACCATGGAGAACTTTCATTTCTGTATTTTGGTCCAGAAATAATCATGCATGACCATTATTGAGTTCCTTACTGAAGGTGGCACTGTGCTAAATAGTAGAATATTTGGATGAATAAATGGAAGGATAGAGAACTGGAGACAATCAAACCCCCACTCACATGGAGGTTAAAATCTAACATAGCATCCTGCAGATTGAAATATAGAGGGCAGGGGTTAAGTAAGCTATCTGCCCAGATTGAACTTTTAAATAGGAGTAAAGTTTACTAAGGAAGCGGTTAAGCTTTCTTGAGCACTGGTGGGGGATTGAGAATTAAGAGGGGGTAAGGTGGAGGGATGGTAAATTGTTAAGTTAGAGGCAAATTCAGGAAAACCTTTCTGCCGCAGTTTTAGAAATACATGTGTTTTTTCCTTCTCTCCAGGGGAAGCGTTGGATGAATTAAAATTTTTAAAAAAATCAAATGTATCATTTGTCCTATAAACTTTGAACTTATAATATTCCTGAGAGAAAAATACTTGGTGGGCATCGTTAAATATTCATCATTAGAGATCAGTTTAGCAAAGAGATTTAGTCAGGTTGGAACAGCTTTTAAGAAACCAATTACAATGTGGGTTATGAAAGAGAAGTGGAAGAAGCCCAGGGAAAATATTAGAAAATGCAAGTCCCTTCACCCAGTGGAATTTTTGCAGGGAATTCTGGTTAGCTAGTTTATTAAGAGTTATGACAGCAATAAAAATAGGTCCTTGTGCTAAGGATATAAGAATTGGTAAAAAGCAAAAGCTGGGATTGTTAAAATTGCAAAGAATCTTGCTTTTTAACAAGCAGTTCCTTTTTAAAACTTAAGTATTTTTTTAAAAGAAAGGTAGGACTTAGGAAGAAACATTCATCTTATAGTCAACTTGTGAATTTACTTATATAGAAATTCCACAGATTAAGTATCAATATATAATTGGAGGACATGAAGGCATTTTTTTCATATTCTGCTAAGTATCTTGATTATTCAAAGGGAATGTAAAATAATTTTCTTGTAGAGTGTTCTTTTTGGGCTCATTTCACTAGTTATACTTCAACTTAAATATGGTAGATTATGACAGTCTTTTGAAGACAGAATGTTAGAACTTGAAGACATATTAGAGTTAAACTGGTTTATAATCCATAATGAAAAAAAGAAATGTGAGTGGTTGAATGATGAATAAATCAGCAATTGTAAAGGAATAGCCCTCCTAAATGTGTATATACCTATTAATGGAGTATAAAAATACATGAAGCAAAAGTGACATAAGTTTGAGAATGGGCAAATCCTTAATTATGGTTTGATATTTCAACATTCCTCTATCAGTAATTGATAAATCAAAAACCCTAAAAAACAAACAAACCCATTGCTGTCTAGTCGATGCCAACTCATAGCGACCCTGTAGTACAGAGTAGAACTGCCCCATAGGGTTTCCAGGGAGCGCCTCGTGGATTCAAACTGCCAACCTTTTGATTAGCAGCCATAGCTCTTAACCACTATGATACCAGGATTTCCAAAACCAAACTCGTTGCCCTTGAGTCAATTCCAACTCATAGCAACCCAATAAGACAGAGTAGAACTGCCCCATAGGGTTTCCAAGGAGCAACTGGTGGATTCGAACTGTCAACCTTTTGGTTAACAGCTGAACGCTTAACCACTGTGCCTTTAGGGCTCCCACTACAATTGATAAATAGTAGGCTTAAAATCAGTAAAGATATAGAAGATTTGAACAACACTATCAACCAACTAGCTCAGCTGCTAACCAAAAGGCTGGCAGTTCAAATCCACCAGCCATTCCTTGGAAACCCTATGGGGCAGTTCTCCTCTGTCGTATAGTCGCTATGAGTTAGAATTGACTCGATGCCAATAGGTTTGTTTTTTTTTTGTTTTGTTTTGTTTTTCTACCCAATAACAGTCAGTTAAACTCATTTTTCAAGTACGGATTGAACATTCACCAAGATGGACCATATTCTGGACCATAAAATAAATATCAACAAATTTAGAAGGATACAAAGTCTGTTGTCTAACTACAACAAAATTAAACTAGAAATCAATAACAGAAAGATAGCTGGAAAATCCCCAAGTATTTGGAAGTTAAATAACATACTTCTAAATAGCCCGTGGGCCAAAGAAGAAATCCAAAGGAAAATTTTAACTATATGAAAATAAAAGCACACTTATCAAAATTTGTGAGATTCAGCTAAAATAGTACTTAGAGGTAAATTTATAATAAATGCTTATATTACAAAAAGAAGGTCCCAAATCAATAAGCCCAGCTTCTACCTTTAAGAAACTAGAAAATGAAGAGCACATTAAAACCAAATTAGGCAAAAGGAAGGGACATAATAGAGAAGAAATCAATGAAATAGCAGAAAAATAGAGAAAACCAATGAAACCCAAACTGGGTACTTTTAAAAGATCAATGAAAATTAAAAACTTCTAGCCAAACTGATCAGAAAGAAAAAAAAAGAAGATACAACTGGCCAGTATTAGGAATGAAAGAGTCAATTTCGTTTTAGAAATTTAAAACCATGCCTTTTAGGAAAAATGAGTAGAATTTGAATATCTTTCATCCTTCCTCTAGTTAGGCACATTTTGTGACTGTCATTACACATCTGTTCCAGCAAGATGTCCAAACCTGCATCTCTATACCTGTCCTCTCATTGTCTCTCATTGTCTGTCTAGGAATCACTGAACGATATCTGAGTGTGTTTGCTTTCCCTTATTTTTTTCCTTTCTCATGATCATCAAAGCATCATTTAGATCAAAACCTCACCTTATGCTTTTTTTCTTTCATGTTTCGCATCAAAACCATGGTTACGTGGAGGTTACTAGCACTGGTTTAGATCATAACCCTCCTTTCCATTTGCACATCTTCTAAACTCCTCCCAGACCTTTAGTATTTCACATCTGAACTACAATAGCTAGCTCACTTGCCTCTAGTCACCCAGGTCAACTCATCTAAGACTGCTCCTTAAATACTCTCAGGACACAATGTATATCCTGTCCTTTCCAGCGATGCTATAGTAAATGACTTTCAGTTTCTTATGAAATTTCAATAGTTAGTGAGAACTAAAAATCACTTGGTTAAAAACTTTAGGGCCTTCATTTAAATAGACCTTCATTCCCCTTTGGTACATAAAGGCTAATTATCTTGAATCATCTGATGATTATGTTCATGTGTTTAGCTCATAATAAATCAGCCTTCTATAAATATATATACTCTTTATCTTTGGCCTTTCTTTTGCATTTGTATCCATTCATATGTGAAAAAGAAATAAAATATACATTTGGTGCTTACAGAGAATAACCACTAATTCATCAGATAGCCGTGTTACCTGAGATTGTATTGCATGTGGTGTCAAGTTTTGAGGAATCTGTTTTGTGCCACCTCACTTACAGTTGTTTCATTTAGAATCTTTGGACATTCTTGATGTCTTCCTCTCCCATGAGCCTACATTCATCCTCAATTACGGTCTTTTAACTGGTATTTCCACCTTGACACTTGCTCCCCTCCATTCTGTTCTCCGAACAGAGGCCGGAGTGATCTTTGACAAATATAAATTAAAGCATGTCATTCTTCTTAAAACTCTTGATTGCTTTCTGGTTTACTTATGGAAAAAATTCTAAATCCTACACATGGCCTCTGTCCACCTGTTGACCTCATTGTATCCACTTCCCCCAGGGTCAGTGTGCCTAAGTCCTGAAACCTTCAGTTCTTCAAACACACCAAACTCTCTCTCACCTCAGCACATGCACAGGAGTTTGGAACATCACTCCCTCACCCCCGCCCTCCTCCGTAAAACTCCACCCTTTGTAAGTTTTTGGCTGACTGGTTTGTTGATTCATACTCAGCGTTCAAATCTTGGCTTAAATATCACCTACCAGAGAGGCCTTCTCTGGACCCCAAATCTAAATTTGATTTTTCCTGTTATTTCCTGTTCTCCTTTAGAGCACTTATCATAGTTTTTAATTGTGTTTTGTGTCGTTTATTTGCTTATTGCCTTTCTCTCCTGCAGTCCCAAAGGTTTCATGACAACAGGGTTGTGTTCATCATCATTACCCCAGTATCTTGTTTGTTCTTTGCCTGGCACATAATAGATGCCCAACAAATTATTGTTGAATGAATGACTGAGTGAAAGAAAGAAAGAAGTGTAGTATATAATTAGAAAACAGTCATTAGGAAAAAAATCACAATTTTACTGTTTATCAAAGTATATTAAAGTACCTATTTTTAATCTATTTAATTAGTAAAAGTATTTAAAGTTTTAGTTCCCATTTTCAGCTAAGACTTGGAGAAAAGAACAGTTCATACAATCCACGAGGAGAGGGACTTTTTCCATGTTCATTTTTGTTTATGTGTTAAATATTTGTTGAATGAGTAAGAGGATTAGCATAATCATTATGGAAAGCAGTCTAGCTAAATGTGTTAAAAAAAAAACATCATTTTTACAGACCCAGTATATCCACTTACAGAGATTTGTCATAAGGAATAGTCCTAAATATGGAAAAGGTTTTATTTTTAAAGATATTTCTTTCAGTTATTTATAGCAACAAAATACCAGAAACCACCTTTATGTCCGGTAAGGTAATGGCTGAGTAAAGCATAGTATATCCACTAGATAGTATATGTGTAATGCTTAAACTAAAGGTTAGGATAATAAAATGACCTTTAAAATACTTATTAACATAAATAAATAAAGAACACAAAGTTTTAGAACTATGTTTTAATAGCCATAGAAAAGAAAGACTGGAAAGAGATGTGTCATGCTGCTGTGGCCATGGGTGATTTCCTTTTTCTTTTTGCATATTTTCTTTAACATGCACATATTTTATTTTTACAAGGGTTATATTTATATTAAGTTGTTCATGTACAACATAGCTTGTATATTAACATTCAGTTTCAGTACATTTAAATGAATCCTGGTCCTTACATTTTTCAACTATTGAACTGAAATGCTGCGCTCTCTCCCTTAGGATGAAGGTTCCCATGTTCATGGGTTAGATCACTCATCCTCTTGGCAGGACCACAGTAGCCTCCTGTCTAGTCCACGATTTTCACACTTCAACTGTAAGTAATGAAGCCCTATACCAGTTTTTTTAATTGAATTTAAGAAAAGGCAACTCATGGAAAGAGTTATGTATAAGGTCAGTACATGATAGTATATTCATGTCATGAGTTTGTGAATGTGAATCACATAAATAATGCCTCCAATTGCATTTATAATAATGCACAGTTTACTAAAAAAATGCATGGAATTCTTTCTTTTTAGACTTTATTGTCTCAGGAGAGCTTACAATAAATCACCCCAAACAAAAATCTTAATTAAACATTTTTTTTGTTTCTTTGGTGATAACTGGTAACTCTGGATGAATGGATAAAGGAAGTTAAGTATTATCATAACAAAATCCAAATCATCAAAAAGTGGAAAATATTTGCAAGATCTGTTCAGGAATCGTGTGCAAAAAATAGGCAGCCATAAGGATACTGATATCATTATTTGCTAGATTTCACTCTGAGTACTCAGTAAATGTTGATAAAATATCTTCAGAAACATCAACAAGGTATGAGTCCATTCATGCAGGATGCCATCTCCTACCATCACTCCCTCCACCATCACCCTGCCCCCTGCTGTACTCATTCTTCAAGTTCCAGCTCATATGTAGCATCCTCTAGGAAACTTTCGGAACTTAGCGTTTTAAGTGGAGCCTCTGTTATGAGTTATAATTTTCCTTTAAAAGCCTTCTCATTATGATAATTATGGAGTTATTTGTTATTGGGATGATTTTGATTCTTTTCTCTACCAAAGACCAAACTCAATGAGAATAGGAACAATGTTTAGGTTGTTCACCACTGTTTCCTCAGTAAGCTGATACTATATGGCACGTAGTAAGTGTTCAATTAATGTTAGATGAATGTGTGTACGAATTCTTTTTTCTTTCTTTCAAAATCCAGTTTTATCCAAACATGTGAGGCTCAAATGGATTCTTATTTAGATTATTCTCTCTTTCATTGATCATGGGCCTGGAGGGTTGTACGTTAAATTTGATAATTCTACCATTTAAAATAGCTGGGTTGCTATTAAATAAAATAACAAAATAAGCCTCAAGAAGTAGGTCAAATCCAAAAGTGATAACTTTCATTTTTGCTGATTTATATTCATGGATTCATTCAATAAATATTTATCAGTTTTTGACAGTTTGATTTTTATTTTATCATGATTATTTTACTCCAAAAGCTAAGCATTTTCTCTTTCCTGTCCTAATCATTTTCCCAGTGATTTTGTAGCTGCATAAACCCTCTGCTATTCTAATCTGGCAGCTGCTCTTCAGTATGAATCATATCTGAAGTTGCTTATGGGACCTTAAAATCTGATATACACATAGGCCACATTTTTATCTTTCATATTAAGCAATGAAAAAATATCCCCAGGTCTGGTAAACATGCGCATCTACTTAAACATGAGGGTGGGGCAGAGGAGAACTTAGCGCTGTCAAACACCAGAATGTTTGGAGACCTGAAGACAAATAGCACCAGGATCTCAGCATGGAGGTCTATGACTATTTACTGTTGCCAATATGACTTTCATAAGGCTCCCTAGAAAGGCACCTAGAAGAGGGGGGTCAGAAGACATGAGAGGGAAAATGTTAAGATTTTTTTAATTTTATTTAATACTGTGGTAGGCAGTGAAAGAAACTGTATTCAGCTTTTCATTCAGTAGCATTTTGTGACCAGCTGTGGTCATTCTCTAATTAAAATCTATTCCTCATAGGCAGCTGTAAGTTTTCTATATAAATTCACTGGTTCAAAAGGAAATAAAGTTAAAGAAGAATAGGAAAAAAATATGTGAGGACACAATTTAGATAAGAAAATACTTATTACAGTTTATATTGTAAAATCTGACTGGAAAATTTAGCATAAAATTATAACTCTTGATTAATTCAAGGAAGCAGCCTAATTCATAGCCTTATGATTTACTATTCTTCTTTTACAAATTTGTTTTATGATTTCCCTCTCACTTGTACTGCCATGTTTACAAGGATAATTTTTTAAATTTATTCTCATAGATACCTTATCACTAATCATTTTTAGGTGATTTAATTAAACTCTTTCTTGAAATCATATTTATTCCAATTTCGTTTTCTGGCAAACCTTGAATTTTCTGTACCTTTTTCATAATGTGTTATATTAGAAGTGGGAAAAGTTAGGATCACCCTGAATATGTCTCCATTTTTTCAGTACAAGCAATTTCAACTTAGTTGTATAAATTGTTCTGTAATTTCATTTTAGTTTCTCTTTAAACCTCCAAAATTAAAAAAAGAGAGATGACAAGACCAACAAAAGAAGAATGGAACCTACAGTAAATGTTCCCTAAATATAAGAAGCAAAAGAAAACTTTAAAAAATTACCATTAATGCCCTTAGATAAAATATTACCTCCATTACATAAGCGCAAGGTGCTATGAAAAAGGAACAGGGAATAAGAGGTTTCAGAAATTTAAAATATAATTGCCATAAAGAGAAAAAAAAAAAAAGAGTGGGAAACAAAGTTGAGGAAATCACCATGAAAGTAGTAGAAAAAGAAAAAATAATTGAACAATAAAAGAGAAAAAATAAGATATTTAGCAGATCAATTCATGAAAAGCAATACCTGATTAATAAGAGTCTTGGGATGAGAGAACAAAGAAAACTAGAACAGAAGGCCAGAAGTGTCCAGATTAAAAGGACCCTGCCAACAAGGACATGCTACACAGCTGTCATCCGAGATTTTTCTTCACTGTCTCCCTATATTGGTTTCCTTGTTTCCCAGATTTCAAGTCTTCCTCTTTCCTGTTTAATTCCTTTCTTTTGTGAGAACACATCAAAGAAAGGGAGGTAAATGTTTTCAGTTTTTGTATTTCTAGAAATGGATTTTTTCTACCCACATGTAATTCAGAGTTTGGCTACAGAAGTTTAGACTGAAAATGGTTTTCCTTCTGTCTTAGTCATCTAGTGCTGCTATAACAGAAATACTACAAGTGGTTGGCTTTAACAAAGAGAAATTTATTTTCTCACAGTCTAATAGGCTATAAGTCCAAATTCAGGGCGTCAGCTCTAGGAGAAGGCTTTCTCTCTCTGTCAGCTCTGGAGGAAGGTCCTTGTCATCAATCTTCCCCTGGACTAGGAGCTTCTCCATACAGGAACCCTGGGTCCAAAGGATGCAGTCTGCTCCTGACACTGCTTTCTTGGTGGTATAAAGTCCCCAATTCTCTGCTTGCTTCCCTTTCCTTTTATCTCTTGTAAGATAAAAGGTGATGCAGGCCACATCCCAGGGAAACTCCCTTTACATTGGATCAGAGATGTGACCTGAGCAAGGGTGTTACATCCCACACTAATCCTCTTTAACCACAGGCAGAGATTATAATTTATAACACATAGGAAAATCACAAAATGGAAGACAACCATACAATACTGGGAATCATGGCCTAACCAAGTTGACACATATTTTTGAGGGACACAATTCAATCTATGACACCTTCTGAGGCCACCTTACAGTTGTCTTCCAAAATCTGTTGTTGCTATTAAAAAGCCGTATATCATTTTTGATTCTGACTCCTTTGAAGTGATTCTGTCCCCTTTCCTTCTCTCTTGAAACTTTTAGGACCTTCTCTTTAATCCCAGTGATTTTTGTGATGATCAGCTTCAGATTTTTCTTGCTGCACGTTGGTTGGTCCCTTTTAATCTGTACATGCTTATGCTTCAGTTCTCCCATATTGAAGGAAGAAAGGAAAGATTCCATCAGGAAATTTGGCTAAATTTTCCAGTCAATCTTTGGGGGTGGGGGGTGGAGGGTGGAACACTGATAGATTATCTAATACATTTGAGTACTTAGAAAAAAGTACCATAGATATATGTCAGATCTGATTAAGCAATAAGAAACAATTAAGGATGGGCACAGAAAAAAAAAAGAAAACAAAAACATGGGTCAGTTAAAAACCCCAGGGGGCAAAAAAAAGAGAGGAAGCATTGCCGTAGTATACTTATTAGGTTTATGTGTGCCCTATTTGTTTACATAGTCATAATAATAGAAACACTCCCTCTTGACATAACTAAAAGTTCAGCTGTAACTATACTGGGAGGATGGGGTGAGGAGAAATGAGTGGGTGTGGATAATGTCTAAAACTTGATAAATCAGAAAAATAGCAATATAAGCATTTTTTAAAAGAAACACTGGAGTAAATAGAGAAAACATAGTTAAGAAGTTGATCGTGGTCGACTCGGGAGCAGGACTGTGGGATTGGGGGGCATGGAGCAAGAGAGTTCTGTTTTTCTAAATAACCTTTTGCTATACTTTGGCTAAAAATGATTCTTTTAAGAGATAAGTTCTACTAATAAAACCCCAGCTTTTATGTCTGAGTAGCAAATTTTCAATTTTTTTGTTATCTTCTTAGCGGGACAGGAAAGCTGGGATATAGAGTTTAGAGAGGTTTAGACGTGTATGGTTCATGGTGACTTATAGAGGAGAGAACTGTAGGTCCTTAGGCAGACATAAGTTTCTGAGCCCGCCGAACAAGCACCTTCCTACTCAAGTCATAGTTTGAACTGGATGAGGCCCTTTTGTCCAAGCTATAGACGCCCAGGCCTTTGTTCTGCTGACTTAGTTGCCCTGTTAAACTGTGACCAAACTAAAACGTAGAATCACTGACCGTGGAAAAAACAAACGAAATGGGAAAATACTGCAAAATTTGTGGTCTTTGAAATGATCCAGCATTAATGAACATTTGTTTTAAGTAGTAATGTATGAGAGGTTTGTATAGTTCAGGTCAATTCAAGAAAAGGTAGATTCCTTCTGCCAGGAAGAAGGGAAGAAATGTATAAATTGTAAGTTTATATTACATTGGAAATAGGAACACAAAAATCCATTATTTAGAGCCATGATCAGTACCAAATTTATCCTGGCTGGCTGGAAATTATGGCTGCAATTCAGGACACCCTTTTAGAAGACTTGGATTCCATTACCTTCGGCCTGTAGACAGTGGGGGCTTAGTAAGAGAGACTCATAATGTCAGCTTTTGAAACTGTCATTTTTACTTTTTATAAGTAGTGACTGACCACTAGTCTCCCTGTATAGCTTCTTTTAGGCTAAAGGAACACATCTCCAGGACAGGGCCTTCACTCATGGGCCTGGACCAGACTGGACTTGAGTGAAGTCTGTTGTAATCTGATGACTTCTCGAAATCTTGAGTCCTTGGAGACTAAAATGCTTAATGTTTGTGAAGTCAGTGTCTCTAAATTTAAAAATAAACACAAATTGCAATTTTTTCTGTAAATTTAAAACTGTTTTAAAAATTAAAGTTTATTTTATTTTTTTTAATTTTAGCTATCCCAGAAAAAGGTACTATGATTTTTCATGGAGGAAAAAAATGTTATCTGACAATTACTGTAGGAATTTGGCAAGTGAATCTTACATATTAATATAACTCAATCGTTTCAGGAAAACGAATCAATGTAAAGTCGCTAAAACGACTTTATTTCACTTCCTTACCTCAGTTTATATTGCTATAAAAAGAAAAGTTAGTGTTCTCAATTTGTGTTTTGAGGTGACTTTAGTGGGAGTTTAAGTTCCTTGGATGAAAAATAATTTATCCATAGCAAGAATAGCACACTATTTTCTGTTCTGTGTCATACGTCAAGGTCCTTCCAGCTAACTGTGAGTAGACATTCATATATAGTCTGTCCTCAAACTTGTAGGATAAGATGCCAAAGATTTATGGCAATTAAAACATTGGGAGTGCTGATAAGGTAAGAAAGTTGCTTCTTGTCTGTTAAAGGATTTATTTATTCCATGAAAGCACAATCTTTCTGTCTCTATCATTTTATAGGCTCATTTTATGTTATAATGTTTCAGGAATTTTTAAATGGCCAATTAAGTGCCAGATATTTAAAAATAATTGAGTTCTGTTTATTGCAATTTGATAAGACAGCACTCTCTAGATACTGTCTAGAAAGCAGCTAGAAAATTCCCAATTGACTACCTCTTAAAAATCTCTTAAATATATTCATTTGTTCAACCAATATTTATTGAGAGTCTATGTACTAGGCTCTGGTTTCGGTTCTGGGGTTGCAGTAGTGAACAAGACAAACAAGGCCACCTGTACTCATGGAGGAAATGGGTAGTAAGCAAGTAAACCAATAAATAAAATAAGTTGATGATAGGTGCTGTAAAGGTGAAATGATAGAGGGTACCTGGAACAGGGCTGCTACTGTAAATTGGTCATCAGGGGAGGTTACAATTGAGCTGAAACCTGAATGGCAAGGAGAACCTGCCAAGTTAAAAGTGTGGGGGAAGAGTCTTCCTGTTAGGCTAGAGGGAGCGGTAAGTACAACGGCCCCAGAGAGGAAAAGAGCTTGGTCTGCTGGAGAGACAAACACCCAGTGAGTGAGTGAGGGGTGAGTAGTGGGAGGTGAGATTTGAGTGGGGCCTTTACAGCCGTAGAAGATGTTTGGATTTTATTCTAAGTTCACTGGGAGGCCATGGGGTACAGGGGTGGGCATAATCAGAGGGGTAGAGAGTGGCATAATCTAATTTACCTTTAGAAAGAGAATTCTGGCAGTAAGGTGGAGAAGGGATCATAAGGGGTCAAGAATGAAAACAGGAAGAGAGAAAATGATGGCTTGGGCTGGGATGAGGGTAATGGAGATGGTAAGTAGCAGAGGCCTCAGGTGAGTTTGCGAGGTGGAATCATCAGAACTTACTCTTAAATTGGATGGGTGGAGTAAGGAGGGTGAAGGAGGAGAGGATCCAAGGTATGAGAAACTCGGCAGACGGAGAAGCCTAAGGGATGGGCAAACTTCGAAGACTGAAAATCAGGAGGGAAGATTTCACGTAGGCAGTTGGATATAGGCATCTGGGTTCAGAAGAGAAGTAAAAGATAATAGAAAAAACAGTACACCTGAATTCCAGATGGAGTCCCAGTTTCCTTTTGTATAACAAAGAACATTCTGTAGACAGGAGGCCCGTAAGATCTCTCCCTCTGACATCCTGAATGTGTGCATGTATGCACTAGCTATCACTTTGTACTAAGCACAGATCTTCAACTCTCAGAGACGCTTCACAAAAATTCTTTTAATCACCTGAATATGTGTTTTTGACGGTATAATACACTGAGTTTGTTCATTCCTGCATTGAAGGTCTGCTAGTCCAAGTAGTTTGATTACAGAAAACTAGATCAAATACCTTAATTAATTATCTTATGCAAAATTTTTCTTTTTCACGTTCACATAAATTTTTTTTTCAGCCCAGGGTATATATTCACCTATATTTACTTTTGTCTTTCCTCTTATCTTGCCAGCATTTACGAAAAGAACAGCTTCTGTGGATTCAGCTTCAGTCAAGGAAGATTCCACAAGTTTAACAATGAATGAGAAAAGTCCACAATCCAAAAAGGAGGAATCTGAGAGCAAAAAAAGCAAAATGTAATTAGTCACCTGACATGAGTATTTTAAAAATGATGGCATATCTTCCCTTGCTACAATATGACCCAGATTATCTAGGAAACATACCTGCAGCTTCAGAATTTCCAAACATTGACTAACATGACCAAACACTTGGTCTCTGTGAATGATATATGTTAAACCAATCCAAATAATATTGGCTGAATGACTTATGGGCAACTTATACCAGTAGAGAAAGAATAATATTTTTCACTGTGCATTTTCTTTTTTCAGGTGTGGTCAGATCACATTTTCCCTGAACAAAATTTGGGTTTATAATTGAGGTCTCTCAAAAATTACTGGGTAAAGAGGAGGAAATTGAGTTCCCCTTAAGGCAAAAGTTGCCAGCACTTTAGAGTCAGGAAGCATTTATATAAAATTGATTTTTTTTTTTAAAAAAATGCCTTCTCTCTAATAAATTATCATGTGTTATAACATGTCGTGGAACTATGCATATATAATATTAGATAGTCATTTTATAAATACTCAGGATTATTACTTCCACCATCTCAGAAGTCTGTTACTAAGTACACTATCTTAAAATTATTTCCAATCATCCATTTTTAATATCAATAAAGAATTTATAAATGACTCCTGATTGTAATGTACTATAAAGAACTCATAGCACAATTTATTTATTTGTCTTTTTGTGGCCAAATACCCCACCATGATTATTTCAGTCGTATCCTGGACCATCTTTGGTTTACTCTGACCAAAATCATAGTCCCAAACTCCTGTGTCCACAAGTTCACTCTGTAGGAATTCTCATGTAATTTGGTACTCTCTGCTTTCAGCATCCCAGCTTGTCTCAACATCAAAGTGTTTTTAAGAACTTTCATACCATTTACCTATTGATCTAGTAGTTGAGAAAGATTTATATTAAATGCTAAATAATGATAAACATCCAGGAACTGAATCCCACTGGGTCACAGAGGCAAGATTCTGCCTAGAGGCAAGGACAATAAAGCAATACCTTTGCAATTATGCATTACCATTTTGTGTTTTTTAAAGTAGAATTGCTTGTTAGAGTTCTCATGTTTCATAAAGATGCTTCTGTTCCCACTCAAGATATGTTTGTTTCTGACTTAGCATATTTGAATTGCAGAAGAAGAAAATGACTCTCTTTCCATGAACTTGAAT
Organism: Trichechus manatus latirostris; assembly: GCF_000243295.1. Lineage (NCBI taxonomy): Eukaryota > Metazoa > Chordata > Mammalia > Sirenia > Trichechidae > Trichechus > Trichechus manatus. Next base: position 3,808,353 of record NW_004444142.1, read on the forward strand.
ACAAGTGTTACTACCAAAGATGGAGATGTTTTATATCAGAAAATCACATACAAGGGTAGTGAGTTTGTGCACAATCTGCATAACCTCTAGTGTACAGCCGTGCATGTTCTCGTTCATTCCAAAAGCCTTTTATTGAGTTCCTACTATATGCCAGACATTGTGCTAGGACTGCGGGGGGCGGGGG
>NW_004444142.1:3808636-3857933 GCF_000243295.1 Trichechus manatus latirostris
GGGGGACAGGACAAAATAACAGGTGCAATGTCCCAAAGTTTGTTTGGTGTTAGGTAGTACGTGAGACTTAGAATGTCTCAGAGCTGTTAATGTGCTAGTGAGCATTATCGGGTTTTAGTAGGTGGAGCGTATTTTGAAGGAGTGGCTCACAGTTCTGGTGTTCCACGTATCTATAACACTCTAGAGAAATATCTGGGATATTGAGAAAATACTTCAGTATTTCCATTGATGTGTTGACCAACAGCATAGCATTTTATCTCCTTGAATAAATGACTAACAGAGAAGAAAATAAGGGAGAAAGAGCAGATTTTATTTAAATCCTAAAGATACAAGCTAGTTAAATAGATTTTCCTTTATGTATTAGTAGGAATGTCATACAGTCCATTTTTTGTTTAGCAGGAGCTGGTCTAAGCCACTGTTTCAGCATCTATGGTCATTAAAAAAAAAAAGTACATCAAGGCCAGTTAGACCTGAAAGTTTCAAGTAACTCATATGAAGTACTTGGAAAATCCTTGAAAACATAGTATCTGATGATTTTCTAACTAAATAGGGAAGAATCTTATGAAAGATCTTTTTAAATCTGAAATAAATAAATAAATAAAACCATTAAATCATGCTATTCAGTGTCCTATGCTACTGTTGGATGAATGAAGGTGTTTGACTTTAAATATGGAACACACAAGAACTTCAAAGCAAAGTCAACTTTTTCTGAGCAACAATTTTGTCAGAATTCCTTGGCCGTCTGTTTATATGGAATTAAATCCAAGGACCTGTCTCCTCTGAGGATTTTTCCTATCTCTTGCTGTCACTATACGCTTGAATTGGAAATCCGAAGGAATGTTAAGGAAACACTAATAGCTTCATTTACATGTTTCAAAGCCAGAAACTGTTTTTCCTTTGCTTCACCCCTTTGGCAGGATAACCTCAATTACGTGTGATATCAGCCTCATTTCAATTGTGGCTGGTCAGCCATATTGCTTGTAGCACTGGGACATTATGAGGAAGAAACCTTATTCTGCACTAAATCTGGTCCAAGACTTAATTTGAAGATTGACCTTTTTGGTTTAGTAATTTTGATTCTTCTGGCCATCTTTCTCCCTGAACACACTAAACTTCCACTAAAGTTATTGAAGGCCACAGAGGGGAGAAACAGCTGGGAGAAATCTGGCTGGCTGTTTTTCCCATTAGCTAAAGTCATATTATTTCCTTGACTAGTGTCTGACTTGAAAGTTGAAAACCAGTTGGTTACATAACTGGATTCTAAACATAGCAACATGTTAGTACCCTTTCAGGAAGATAGTTGAAACAATATATAGTCTTATGCATCCAGTCTTCCAGAACCACCAACTTTTCTTTTTCTTGTTACGGTTTAACTGTTTCTTTACGAATAAAAAGATCAAATCTATAGCGTAATAAAATAGTGTGCATATGGCGTTTCCATTTAAAGGTCACATGATAAAATTAAGTCTATTTTTCATCTTTTCTCCTTTCAATTATGGTAAATGCATTTTCTATTCTTAACCTTAGTTCAGTGATATCCAAAGATTCACAATAATCTTGTTATATTTTCTGTATCTAATCTGTATTGAAGGAGCCCTGGTGGCACAGTGGTTAAGGGCTTGGCTGATAACCAAAAGGTCGGCAGTTCAAACCCACCAACCCACTGCAGGAGAAAGATGTGGCAGTCTGCTTCCGTAAAGATTATAGCCTTAGAAACCCTATGGGCAGTTCTCCTCTGCCCTATAGGGTTGCTATGAGTCAGAATGGACTCAATGGACTTGACAGCAATGGATTTGGTTTGGTTTTTTAATTTGTGTTGGCTCTTACATAATTAAATAACACTTCATTGTTTTAAATGGGATCAAATTCTTACAAATAATGAAATGGCGTATTTATTTAGAAAACCTTTTTTTTGTTTGTTTTTTGCTTTTGTGTGTGTGTGTGTGTGTTAGAAGGAGTAAATACCTCCAATCGGTTTACTTAAAATTTGTGCTATAAACCCAACTGCACATCATTTGGCAGCCAAGGATGTGAATGGTCCTTGAATAAGTCATTCCTTTTCCAAGATTCTTATACCCCCTCCCCAAACAAACTGTCCCAGTATTTTCTCTCAATTTAAAACAAAACAAAACATAAAAATTGTGATATTCATGGGCTTCAAATGAGGAAGCTGTCCTCACAAAAGCATCTGGTTTTCTTGAATCAAACCTAAACCATGAAAATAAAGCTGGAAAATAAATTTGGGAAAGTTTGCATATAAAGGCATTTCATGCACCAACATATGATATAAAAATAGTTACATATTTTAAGTTTTAAATTCTCTCATGTTCAGCAATAAAAACACATAAACTTATCCCTATTTGAGAAACAAAAATTTAAACCAAGAAAGATTCCATTTAGTTTCATTTCTGCATAAAACGACACATCTAATTTAAGGCTAAGAGAGATGCTTTCATCTAGAAACAGAACTTTAGGTTCCAAACAAATTTCAGAGAAGTCTCCCTTGCTTTTGATTAGTAACAAAATAAACAAATTTGCTCTGGGAAAACCAGCCTGACCTTTAAGTTCTAACCTCATCTGCCCCTATTTTAGGCTCTCCTGCCATATCCACACTATGCTAATGTCCTCCCTGACCCCAAGGCCAACCCAAGTCACCCAGGATTCTAATAGATCAGCCCCTACTGTTGACCTCTGAAGTCACGTACCTATACAACCCACACTGAGGCAACAAACTCTCTCAGGTTTGCCATGCCTGCATTTTTTGCAGGATTTCAGTGTCACCTGTCTTCGGGTACTCTCATTATCGAAACCCTAGGAATGCTTCTGTGGCCGGTTTCCTTCCCTGGCACAGCTTGACTCTGACTTGGGTGCAAAGTCATGTGACAGTTGTGGATATGAACTTGCTGCCTTGCTCTCTGCAGGAATAAACTGAATTCTAAACACAGCAACATGTTAGTACCCTTCCAGGAAGATAGTCAAAACTACATGTAATCGGATGACCTCCACCTTTCAAAATGTAGAACTTTATGCCTTTGAGCATATAGTAGTGAAAATGAAAAATGAAATTGCTACTGTAGCCCAAATAGAGGCACCCAACATTTATCACCTATACTTCTAACAATAACTTGCTGTGGTTTAAAAAGTTGAAGTTGCAGAATTGCCATTCCCTAGAATGAATGCTCTGTTTTCCTCCGTCTGGCAGATACTAGACTGTCAGAAGTCACAAGAGATTCTTGAGAAGCAAAGGCAGGCCCACCCTGTCTCCTATCATCACCATAGAGCTCCATGACCTGACACCTCTCGTTTTTCATTCTTTCAGTAAAGCATTTGGACTAGCATTATTTAAATAAAAACAAAAGTTAAAATGTGTCCTTGAATATTGGAGTCTGTGTCATCTTCGTTATATACAAAACAAACAAACAAACAAACTCATTGCCATTGAGTCAATTCCAACTCCTAGCAACCTTATAGGGTTTCCAAGGCGGTTATCTCTACAGATCCACCACCTGCCGCTCCTTGGGTTTGGTGTGGGCTTGTTACACTAATGGACCAAAAAAAAAAACAAAACAAAACCTGTTGCCATCGAGTCAATTCCAACTCATAGCAACCCTATAGGATGGAGTAGAACTGCCACATAGGGTTTCCAAGGCTGTAAATCTTCACAGAAGCAGACTGCCACATCCTTCTGCTGTGGAGCAGCTGGTGGATTCAAACTTGCCTTTTCAGTTAGCAGCCAAGTGCTTAAACCATTGCACCACTAGGGCTGCTTTTCACTAATTGACAGTCTCCTCTAAATTCTGATTTAAAAATTTTTGTAAAATCATGCTTGTTTAAAAAAAAGGCAAGTCCAAGTTTTATAGCATCAGATTTTCCATCTAAAAAATTTCCTTTCTTTTCTTACAATTTTTCAGTTAAGAGTCAGGTGTACTTGTGAATCACTTGAAGCCACTAAGGGCTCAAATGGCTTTTGAAAGCCCCGAACACTTGGTCTGCAGTGTGAAAACTTGTACTTTCAGATAATGCATCTCTGTTTGTCTTTGAAATATTATGTTGGAAATATTTCCTCCCTACCAGCATCTCTCGTTCATTTCCTTCCCTGGGGACTGCAGTCATCTCATCGAGCAGTTTTGGAGGCAACTTGAAGTCCTTTATTTGAATGCGCCTGTGGACTGAAGTCTTGCTCATTTGTCCTCTGCACGTATTTCAAGACATCAGGACTTTGGCAACCGTAAAGAGTTAGTGACATTAATACACGAAATGGCTTATATTATTTTTCTTATGATGTGGGCTGGTTGTTAACCAGGTGTAAAAGGTTTCTCTTGGTAAAACAAGATCATTATTCTTCACCTTTATCAGGGAACCCTGAGGATACTCAGCTATTTTTTAATACAGTATTTATATGTACTTCATGTATCAGGCTAGCCTGTTTATATCACCTTCTTACCTTAAAGCTATAAAAGCAATTCCCAAAATGTATGTCCAGTTGCACATAGGACTTAAAATCTAAATTTCTAATACCCTTTTACAAGTTTTTTTTTTTTTTTCTTTTTTCAGCTCTTGAAGCCAGCTATTATCAGATTATACGCATAACTCTTATTTGATGTTATCCCTAGGGTAGAAGTAATGCTAGTTTAGATTTTGTTTGTCCATTGTTGCCGAGCACTTAGCTGGATAAGGGAATGAAGGATGGCAGGACTTCTGTAAAATGATACAAACACAGAGGAAACTTGGTTGCCTTCAACAACACACATTTTAAACTGTTTACTTGAAAGAAAAAACTGTGGTAGCATTCAGTCCTTTATCTGATGCAAGGCCCTGGAAAGTAACATTGTGAGAAGTCTTGCTGAACTTGATGTGCACTGTAAAGTAGTATTTCTGACAAGAGTTGCACTAATCCTAAATGCACCTTGTGGATTGCTTGCTGGCAGTTCAGATTTGGATGCCAAGTAGCCTCCTTTCAGATATTTTTCAGTCTGGGTGCACTGTGTTTGCCTGTCATTTTGGATTTTTATTTTATTCATGCTATCATCAAGTCCACCCTGAGTGAAGATACAGGCTTGATTTATGACTTAGCATTTTAAAAACTTCCCATCACTGTGAACCTCAAGCTGTCAGTTACCAGAAGTCAAAGAGCCCTGGTAGCAAAGCCATCTACGACAGCGGCTTGGGAGCAGGACAGAGGTGCGGTTAAGAGAGGACTGGAGAAACCTAGGGATTTTTGCCTTTTTTTTCTTTTCTGGGCTCAGTAAAATAGATGCATCAGTTCTAACGAGGCACTTCCTGCCCAGAGTCACTGGCAGAGCAGCCTCCTCCCAACAGCTGCAGGCTTGAGAGACCTCATGCTGCTGGCTGGCCAAGGTTCATTCTGTGCTTTGACCTAGACCACAGCCAATAAAACCAATGCGTACCGTAGAATGAATTTCCCATTTTTTTCCATTGGAGACGTCTTTTGTGAGGATAGTTTGAATGTTCCAAATTAACTGGTAGTCATTGCTCATTTTTTAAGTTTAACTGTATGTAAACCAACTGATCAGATTTTCTATTGAAGACAAATCACAGTTTTTGTGAGGAAGATACATATCCTTTTGTTCAGTATTCCTTAAAGGATTGATTCTCAAAGTGTGGTCCTGGGACCAGCAGCAGCAGCAGCACATGGGACCTAGTTAAACTACAAATTCTCTGGCCATTGAAAGACCTACTGATTCAGTAACTGTGGGGGTGGAGCCAGCAATCTGTGTTGTAACAGGCCTTCAACGCGATTCAAAATGCATACTGAAGTTCAAGCACCACTGCCTTAAAAGTTCATTTGATTACAGCATTCTGTGAGCTTTAATCTCTATCACAAAATAGAAACAAAAGAATGGTTTCTTTTCCAGATGTTGTGTAAGGGTGCCCTTTTAAAATTTGGTTTCCCAAGTGACTCCAATCCTGAGGCTTACTCAAGCAAAAGGCTTTAAGCAGATTCCAAAGATGCTTCATTTACTGCTAAAGGTCACTTCCCCACCTGCTCCTCCTAACAGACTTCTATTAACCAGAACTCTCCACCCACTCGTTAGGCAACCTAATTAAATTAGAGCCTCCAGATGTAGCTCTTCTCCGATTTGAAAGACAGGACTAGTATTTGATTATCTAAAGGGTCTGGACTTCTTTTTAAGGCCAAGTTCTAATCTGGTTTACCCTACCCTCCCAGGAACTAGGATACAACCTGATCTGGGGCGCAGGTTCTGCATTATCATTTTACACTCAATTTCATTTTTTCCCTTTCTAGACCAGTGGCTCAAGCATCCACTATGTTTCAGAGTAGTATTTCCAGACTTTGACATTGTCATCTTAAGAAAGATTTTGATTAGATGACTCATAAATATTTAAGTCCTGTCCAGCTTTTCCTCACCCTCTACAACTGAGATGATGACTTATTATATCTTTCTATCTCTTTGTACCTGAAAACTGAAAATTAATAGTCATATATAATTTGGTTGGGCCTTTTATTTTACATTTTAGATCCCCTTTAAGCATAATTGGCAACATGAAATATTAATTTGAAATTAAGTTGTCTCCGTCCACCCCCTTATTTGCTTAAGAACAGACTAAATACAAATCTATGCAGAATTCTCCAATTCTAAAATATCTTCACTCCATCTATTCAGGAACTTCTTTCAATTTCTGACAATCGATTTAAATATTACACTATATTAGGTGTCATAGAATGTACGTTTTCCCCAAAGAGTATTTACTCACTGAGTAACTACAATGTGATAGACCCCATGCAAAATCTTTGCTAAGTAACCCCCCCAACAAATTGAAGCAATAAAAATACTGAAATGTTACAGGTCTTGCATAAAAAACAAAACCAAGTAAACTGAGCAAATAGCATAGCCCCTAAAAGTGTTTTTAAAATGTCTTTAATTAACGTGATCATTAAGGTTGTACGTCAACTTGGCTGGGCCATGATTCTCAGTGGTTTGGCAGTTATGATGTAGAGTGGCAGTCATATAATGATGTAATCACTTCCATGATGAGATCTGATATAATGTGATCACCTTCATAATGGGATGTGCTGTGAGTAGCCAGTCAGTTGAAAGGGAGTTTCTCTTGGGGGTGTAGCCTGCATCCAATATAGGTGAACTTTCTGGTGGGCTTTTGCTCGCTCTGGGTCCTACAGCTGGCTCCTGATCGTCTGACCTCTGGTTCTTGGGACTTCAGCTAGCAGCTTACCTGTTGATCTTGGGATTCAACAGCTTCTGCAGTCTGTGAGCCAGCAGCCTGCCAGCTTATCTGCCAGTCTTGGAATTTGTCAACCTCTGCAACTTGTGAGCCAGAGGCCTGTTGTCTGACCTGCCAATCTTGGGTTCACCAGGCCCTGCAGCTACACGAGTCAGGAGAAGCCTCCAACCTGACTTGGGACACTTTCTAGCCTCTGCAACCACGTGAGCCATTTCCTTGATATAAATCTCTATCTCTCTCTCTTTATATATATACATATATGTATATATATACAGACACTTCACTGGTTTTGCTTCTCTAGAGAACCCCAAGACATTTGTACCGAGAGTGGCTCTAGAGAAACAGAATTGTAAGGATGAGTTTTCTAAATTGGTTCTCAAGTCTGGTTAATCTTAAAGATGTTGATGACTCTGCTTCTAGTAGTGAACGAGGTGCTGCTAATCCATGGCACGAGGTGGCGATACAAATACACAAAATAGCACCACCAGTAGATCAGGTATTGGTGAGAGGCAAGGCTCTGGATGATTGCATGTTTGATACCTTTCTACAATTTTGTCATAATGAGAAGTATAAGGAAGCTAGTTGGTTGGTCCTACTGCTAGGCAAAGCGGTGAAATAAAGAGATGAGCTCAGGGCTGCCGAGTTGAAAGCGGTGCATAAATGACCTCAAAGTTTCCACTTGTGCCTTGAAAGAAAAACTTATTTCTTGTAGTAACAGAGCTGGTATTGCCAAAGACCAAACCCAGAGTCTTATTGCTTTAAGAGTGGCTAAATTACAACACCAACTGAATTCCCAACCTCGAATGGTGTCTGAAGTTAAAGTGAGGGCATTGATTGGGAAGAAATGGGATCCTGAAACTTGGGATGGGGACATACCAGCAGAATGTTCTCAAAACATATCACCACCACCCATTTTGGCATCTAGACCTATAAATAGACTTAAGTCCCAGCAAGCCCCAAAAGGTGAAGTACAAAGTATGACCCAGGAGAAGATACACTATACTCCAAAAGAACTGTTTGACTTTTCTAATATGTACAAACAGAAACCTGGGGAATATGTATAGAATGGCTATTAAGGGTGTGGGATAATGGTGCAAGGAACATAAAGATGGATCAGTCTGAGTTTATTGATATGGGCCCACTAAGCACAGATTCTTCATTCAGTGTTTCAGCTCAGGAGGTTAGGAAAGGATTTAATAGTTTATTTGGTTGAGTTGCTGAAGCATGGATTACATGGCGGCCTATACTAAATCAAGTTGAAGTATCAGACTTGCCTTGATATACTGTAGAAGAAGGTATCCAAAGGCTTAGGGGAATTGGCATGCTAGAGTGGATTTATCATGTTAGACCCACAGACCCATACATGGAGTACTCAGAAGACATACCTTTTACCACAATGGTGAGGAACAAATTTGTGAAGGGAGCCCCAGCATCCTTGAAAACTGCTGTGATTGCTATTTTATGTAAGTTGGATTTGACAATGGGAACTGTTCTAACTGAATTAAGACATCCAACTACAATGGAGCTGATTGGACCCTGTGGTGGTAGAGGCCAAGTGGCAATACTCAGTTGACAAAGACAAGGTAAGCATGGTTACTGTAATGGACAGCAAAGTCAAAGCAGCAATCAGAATAGTCTCACTTGTATGGACTCATAGTGTTGGCTACTTAGTCATGGTGTCACTAGGAGTGAAATAGATAGGAAATTGCCCAAGTATTTACTTGATCTGTACAAGTGAAAGAAATCTAGATCAAGTGACCAGCAGTCTAACTCGAATTGCCAGAATAGAGAATTATGGCCCTTCAATCAATTCCCAGACTTGAGTGAGTTTACAGATCCACAACCCCTTGAATGAAAGGGAGTCTGGGTCCCCTTGAGGAAGGACTGAAATACACTGCCAGAAATTTATAGTATTAGTCTTTCTCCCAGCCTTCCCCAAAGGGATCTACAGACTTTTACAAGAGTGACTGTTCATTAGAGAAAAGGAAATAATTAGACTCTTGGGGGATTACTGGATATTGGCTCTGAACTGACACTAATTCCAGGAGACCCAAAATGTCACTGTGGCCCACCAGTTAGAGTGGGGCATATGGAGGTCAGATTATTAAAAGTCTTAGCTCATGTCCATCTCACAGTAGGTCCAGTGGGTCCCCAAACCCATCCTGTAGTGATTTCCCCAGTTCCAGAATGCATAATTAGAATAGATTACTCAGCAACTGGCAGAACACCCATGTTGGATCCCTGACAAGTGGAGTAAGGGCTGTTACGGTAGGAAAAGCCAAGTGGAAGCCATTAGATTGGCCCTTACCTAGGAAAATAGTAAACCAAAAGCAATACTGCATTCCTGGAGGGATTGCAGAGATCACTGCCACCATCAAGGATCTGAAGGATGCAGGGGTGGTGATTCCCACTACATCCGCATTCAACTGACCTATTTGGCCTGTGCAAAAACCAAATGGATCTTGTAGAATGACAGTGAATTATCAAAAACTTAACCAGGTGGTAACTCCAATTGCATCTGCTATTCTAGACGTAGTTCCATTGCTTGGGCAAATTAATACATCTCTTGGTACATGGTATGCAGCTATTGATCTGGCTAATGCCTTTTTCTCCATACCTGTTTCAAAGGACCACCAGAAGCAGTTTACCTTTAACTGGCAAGGCCAGCAATACACCTTCAGTTTCCTACCTCAGATATATCAACTCTCAAGCCTGTGTCATAATTTAATCTGCAGGGACCTTGATCGCCTTTCCCTTCCACAAGATATCATACTGCTCCATTACATTGATGACATTATGCTGATTGGACCTCATAAGGAAGAAGTGTCAATGACTCTGAACTTATTGGTAAAACATTTGCGTGCTAGAGGGTGGGAAATTAATTGGACAAAAATTTAGGGACCTTCCACCTCAGTGAAATTTCTAGGGGTCCAGTGGTATGTAACGTGCTGAGATATTCTTTCTAAACTGAAGGATAAGTTAATTGCATCTGGCCCCTCCCACAACTAAAGAGGAGGCACAGCACTTAGTGGGCCTCTTTGGATTTTAGAGGCAACATATTCCTCATTTGGGTGTCCTTTCCAGCTTCTTTATCAGGTGATTCGAAAAGCTGCTGGTTTTGAGTGTAGCCCAGACCAAGAGAAGGCTCTGCAACAGATTCAGGCTGCCATGCAAGTGACTCTGCCACTTGGGCCATATGATCTGGCTGATCCAATGGTGCTTGAAGTATCAGTGGCAGATAGAGATGATGTTTGGAGTCTTTGGCAGGCCCTATTTGTGAATCACAGCACAGAACCTTAGGATTTTGGAAGAAAGCCCTGCCATCCTCTGCAGATAACTACTTTCCTTTCGAGAAATAGCTTTTGGTTTGTTACTGGGCTTTAGTAGAGACTGAACGGTTAACCTTGGCCGCGAAGTCACCATGCAGCCTGAGCGTCCCATCATGAACTGGGTGTTGTCTGACCTACAGAGCCATAAAGTTGGACATGCACAGCAACATTCCGTCATTAAATGGAAGCAGTATATATGAGATCGGGCCTGAGCAGGACCTGAAGGCATGAGTAAGTTGCATGAGGAAGTGGCCCAAATGCCCATGGTCCCACTCCTGTCATATTACCTTCTACCTCCCAGTCTGCACCTGTGGCCTCATGGGGAGTTCCTTATGATCAGTTGACTGAGGAAGAGAAAACTCGTGCCTGGTGCACAGATGGTTCTGTGTGATGTACAAACACCATCAAAAGTGGGCAGTGGTGGCACTACAGCCCCTTTCTGGGACCTCCCTAAAGGACAGTAGTGAAGGGAAATCCTGCCAATGGGTGGAACTTCGAGCAGTGCACCTGATTTTTCACTTTGCTTGGAAGGAGAAGTGGCCACATGTGCGATTGTATACTAATTCATAGGTTGTGGGCAGTGGTTTGGCTGGATGGTCAGGGACTTGGAAGGAATATGATTGGAAAATTGGAGTCAAGGAGGTTTGGGAAAGAGGTATGTGGATAGATCTCTCTGCATGGGCCAAAGAAGTGAAGATATTTGAGTCTTATGTGAATGCTTACCAAAGTTTGACCTCAGCAGAGGAGGATTTTAACAAGTGGATAGGATGATGTGTTCTGTGAAAACCACTCATCCTCTTTCCCCAGTCACTCCCATCATTGCCCAATGGGCTCATGAAGAAAGTGACCATGGTGGCAGGGATGGAGGTTATGCATGGGCTCAGCAACATGGACTTCCACTCACCAATGCCAACTTGACTATAGCCACTGCTGACTGCCCAATCTGCTAGCAGCAGAGACTAACACTGAATCCCCAGTATGGCACCATTCCTCGAGGTGATCAGCTAGCAACCTGTAGGTAGGTTGATTACATTGGACCACTTCCATTGTGAAAAGGACAGCATTTTGTTCTCACTGGAATAAAAACTTACTCTGGATACGGATTTGCCTTCCCTGAATGCAGTGCTTCTGCCAAAACTACCATCCACGGGCTTACAGAATGCCTTATCCACCGTCATGGTATCCCACACAGCATGAGCCATTTCCTTGATATAAATCTCTCTCTATGTATATATACAAAGAGAGAGACGCTTCACAGGTTTTGCTTCTCTAGAGAACTCAGTCTAAGACAATTATTTTATGGTTTGCAATTTGTACCAAGTTTCTATGTAGATAACTTTTTTAAAAAGCAGCCTACATGAATGTACAGATACATTTTATTACACCTACTGCTATCTGTTTTGAAAAATCTTCCCACTGTTGAGCAAGGATTTATACCAACCATTCTATACTTACGTTCATACCTTTCCTCAGCAGTAGTAGCCTTCTTCCCAAGAAAGCATTATTCTATTAATTCAATTGTTTATCTATTCATTCAATAATCAATTATTAAGCACCTGTTATGTGCCAAACCTTAGTTAACTGACGAAAAAGAAAGCCTTCTGTATATAATACCAATCTTAGTCTTGTAATTTTAAGAATTTAAATATAATTCCTTCAGTTGGTGCACTAGTAAAATTGATTAGCTGGTCATCTATGCATATATTTCATCATTCTTAGTGACCAGTTATAATAGGTGATCCACCATTTGAAACTGACACAACTATACTTGCATATGCTAGGCTTTCATTACCCTTCAACATTTTGCTCTTCAGGAAGAGAATGAAACTGAACGTTAAAAAAGTAGGCATCTAAAATCTGTACATATTTAGATGATATCAAATACTGGAAGACAGCCCAGACCCTTACATTATCCCTGACCCCTTTTAAGGGTAAACAATAAAGGATCAGTTTGGTCACAGCCATGCCATCCAAAAATGATGCTTCCTGTTTTAATGTTTGCTTTTGGGCAACCATTACTGCCCAGAAACAGGAATCTCGTATATGTGAGAATTTATCATTTGTTGGGCACTAAGTAAAGATTAGATTCAAATTCTCAGAACCATTACTGAAGATGGGTCAAGCTTCTCATAGACAGATCTCATGTGAGAATAATCCAGTTCTGGAGCCACTGAAATCCAGATGTCCTTCTGAAAGGCTGCCATCCTCCATCTGCCGTTTACTTCAAGATCACTGTTTGTGAACTGTGCACCATGTGTTATGCATTTCTCATATTGATGTCCATGATTGAGGTCAGATGTTCTCTACCCTTAATTTTGTCCTTAGGGACTCTTCATATCTCTCAGTAGGATGTACGTTCGCAGACACTGGTACCACAGAGCAGCTATAGAGAAACTTTCCCATGCAGTGTTCATGCAAGTAACTAAACTTAAGTTACCCCAAAATATTTGGTGTTTATTGTTCTTCTCGGAGAGTGATTACAACTGAACTGAAAACAGAGTAGGCATCTAAAGGAGAATAGGCTACAATCTTATGGAGTCTGTAACCCTGATGTTACATTTCAAAAGCATGGCTGTATAAGGAATCTTTTTTTCTTTTTTTCTGTGGCCTTCCACATGTGCAGACAACAGATTTGATTTGAAACTTGCCGCCTTCCTGATATGACAACTGATGCCTTTCAAAGTGATGAGCACCAGAGTGAAACTCATGTTTACTTTGGTGCTTATCTCAACAATATGACTTTACACAAATGTTTAATCAATTTTACAAGAAGCAACACTGTCTTTTACCAATGGAATAATTACTTAACTTTTGTTAGTATCATCATGGCAACTGATTCCCAAGTTACCCATATAACTTGTGTGAGGAGCCATCTGATAACATTTGTAATCCAGGTAGGATTTAGGGAGATTAATCCGAAGTAAGTCATTACCAATTTAATATCTGTGGTGCATTTTTGTAATTGTTAGCCAAAAGTCTAGCATATAGAAAAAATTGTGTAATGGAAACAAAGATTTGAGGTTGTTTATTGTTCTTTTGATATCATCAAAAGATTAAACATCTTAACTCATTCAATTAATATTGTATCCAAAATCAGCATCCTTGAAAGCTACATGGAAAATTGTTGAATACAACCAATGGTATCTAAAAATCAACTTTATTTGGTGCATTACTTATAAATGATATAAATATAATTATTGTATTTGTAAATTGCAAGATTCTTCACTAGACAATAAGCTGTCAAGGAAAGCATTGTTTTGTCTTGCACAGTGGCTGGCATATTGAAAGTGTCAAAATATGGTTGCTAACTGAACTAACTACACCTACACTTTCAACCATCTTTCAGTAACAGAGAGAAAAGGTTATTTATAACTGGTCTTGCTAGCCAAATTTGCAAAGTCTTTTGCAAGTTGCCTGATTATATTCAGGAAATATAATCAGTTATCTGATTATATTCATGAAAATTCAGATCGTATTGCTGTTCTTGGAACCTCTGCCTAAATATAAAAACTATGCCTTCAGTACCATAAATGACATGAAAACCACACCTATCAGATAACATCCCTATATCACCAACATAAGTGACTAAAGTACTGAACAAAATGTGTTAATATTCCCATAATGGATATCAGTCAAGTGGCTGTGTTATCACTGCATACACCATATTCTCTGTATTTGTAAAAGTGTACAGGTGAAGACCTTAAGTTTGTGTTGGCCATCATATTTGCGGATTTTTTTTTAGAGATTCCATCATTCAAAGGTAGTCCACCAGGACTGTCCTTTGGATAGTACAAAATCCTTGAGATAGTGATGATGATCCCTGAAGTCCCAAATTTATTTTGTAATATGGGTTTTTAGGGAGAGCAAGAGACCCAAACATCATGATGAGTTAGCATCAATTGCTCCATGATTATTAACTTTTCAATATCATCTTCAGGAAGTTAGGCTTCGCCCCCTACGCCAATATGGTGGGTAAATATTTACTGCTAAGTCTTATAGAATTGTCAGTGTCCCCCTTAATCTGCAGCTGATTGTGGTTTGGTTGCCAATTCATCCCACCAGTATTTCTTCATTCCAGGATGTTTGGCTTGAGAAACTCAACTTATGCTTAAATTCTTATGCCACGTTCTTGTCATTTAGCAATTTATTTGTGGACTTGGGATGTCTACTGTAAAAATCACTTTAAATAGTGTGCCTCTTTGTCTTTACCTTTAGTACTTCCTTTCTCTCTCCACATCGCTATTGCAACCCCCTATCCTTCCTACCAAAGTGATGTTTGGCACATTTTGAAGTTTAGGCCATAAAGTTTGAGCTTCCCAGGGTCTGGCTTTTTCAACTGTTTTGTTATGTTTGTAATGGTGCAGTCTTGCTAAAGCAGTGGATAATGTGCTTTTAATGGTTCCTTTTAGAACTCACATTAACAAACTTTCATAGGCCTATGATATAGCTTTAAATATGACATAGATAGAATGTGTAATTTTTTTAGCATGAGTATCATCACACAACCTGATGTTTTTCCCTGGATAAGAGATAGTGGTATCGATTACAGGCTTTGGTATATGCACAATGAAAGAAGTCATATGCCTTTTGACTCCACATTTCTGATGATATTATAACCAAGAAAGTACATCCTGTACAGCATGGCTCTGGACAGTATAAGCATTGGAATAGTCAAGAGCCGTCTGCCTCTGCCTACATAAGAGGACATCAATAGTAGCTAACATAACCTCAGTGACTTTTATCCTAAAGTTTCTCTTATATTGAGTATAGGAAAAGGCACCCCAGTCAATGACTAATTATGAAGCATATACCAAGAGCCCATCATTACCACCAGGAGTAATGAGTGCTGTGAAATACGCAAGGAAAGTAGGAGTGACTCTTGCTACTATAATTCTTTGGTACTGTTTTAGTTACAACCAATGGCAGCTAGTGCTGCTGTTAATAGAAAGAAATGCAACTAGGGGAATTTAAAGAATAGAAATTTATTTTCTCACAGTTCATGAAGCTACAAGTGTGAATTCATGGTGTGGCTGTAGCTGAGGGGTGTCCTTTGTCTATTTCAGCTTCTAGCAGCAGTAATCCTTGGAGTTCCTTGGCTTGTAGATGCATCTTCTTCCGTCATCAGAAAGCATCTGTCCTCCATCTGTCTGTATACCCAATGTGCTCTTTTTATAACTCAGAAGTGATTAGGTTCCACTCTGTACTGGTATGACCTCATTACCATTACAAAAGAAAACTCCTTATTTATGGTACAGGGTTATGATTTCAACACATATTATTGGGAGACACAATTCAATACATAAGAGGTACTTAGTAAGTATTTGCTGAACCAAAACCAAACCCGTTGCCATCGAGTCGATTCCGACTCATAGCAACCCAATAAGACAGAGTAGAACTGCCCCATAGGGTTTCCAAGGAGCAGCTGATAGATTCGAACTGCCAGCCTTTTGGTTAGCAGCCGTAACTCACTGTAGCTCTTAACCACTGCACCAACAGAGCTCCAGGATTTGCTGAGTGAACGCAATTTGCCAGAAAAAAAATTTTTTTTAATATTAAAGATTCTTTGAACTCCTCCGCTCTGCACAGAGAACAGCAGCACTTTTCCTTTAAAGCTGTTCTCCCACCCAGACTATATTTAACTCTTGTTGTTGTTTGACAGAATACAATACCAAAAGAATCTTTTCATCGGGTTTTAAAAATAGAAGCTCCTAGATATAAACTCTACATACTTTCACTACCAGAGAATATTCTTATGTAGTATATCTTACCAGAGAATTTTAAGAATCACCCTAATTTTTTCTTTTCTTTTCTTTTTTTTTTTTTTTACTTTAGATGCTAAAGTAAGAAGTGGGATGTATTAAATGAAACAGAACCTACATGCACCTAAATGGATGGATTAAAACCCTGGTGTTCCAGTTGGCCACAATCTATCCTTCATGCTGTAAGGGGAAGAATGTTGAGTTGGGAGGAATCCTGGCTGATTCTGCCACTAATTGCCTGCATGTCCTTGAGCCTGCCATTTAACCACTCTGCATCTAGTGTCTTTTAACTGATGAAGTTAACTGAGGAAGTTGGATCAAATGGTCTTCTAAGTCACTTTCTGTATTTCATACTTTGCAAGACTACTACTGTTGAAGTGTAAGACAATATCATCCTTCACTGGATTAAAATGTAATGGTGTGTAGTCTGAATCTCTACATCAAAACTAGTTCTAAGAGAGACCAAACCATGTTTATAAACTTCATCTGTCAAGATCTATTTTTAAAAAAGATCTTTTTTAAGAAACTCATTTTACTTGCATAACCCACCCTCCTCCTGCTTTTTCCATGTTATTTTTTGCTTAAAATGGTATAGGATTAGAATCCTACTTCCACCCTTAATTAACTAGCTGTATGATTTGAGGTACTTTGCTTAACATTTCCAAGCCTCATTTTTCTCATGTGCAAAATGGAGTTAATAGTATCTACATCATTAGAACCGTTAGGAGACTTGTATGTCATGGCTCATGAAAATTGTCAAGCTCAGAACCTGGTACATGGTGGTTCTCTATACATGTTTCTTATCTTTCTTTACCATCTAGGCCTGATGCACTTTCCCTGGAAAATCCTCCACTTGGCTCTGAGATTCTTGTCTCCACTTACTAAAGAGCAGTAGATCACCAAACTATAGAACAATCAGTGGCAAAGCTAACTGGAATCTAGGAATAGCCTATTTATTCTATTAGTGGCATCCTTTTACCAAATTTTACTGTCAATTCCTTAATGCATATATATATATACACATATATGTATTTGAAGACATGTTTAAAGTATTATACGTGTATGTATATACAATATAAAACACTTTAAACACGTCTTCAAATATTCATATCTGTCTGCAGAAGAGATGTAGATACTTTATACCTAACATCCACATATTGTGTACTATGTGCCAACACTATTCTGAAATGTTTTGCATATTTCCACTAATTTAATCCTCACAACAACCCCATGAAGTTGGTATTATTATTTTCATTTAAGAATATATCTAGAAGATATATGAGAGGATAAGGAAACTAAGACGCAGAGGGGTTGGGTAATTTACCCAAGATCACATATTAGTAAGTATGGAGCCTAAATTTTAAAGCAGAGAGTACGGCTTCAGAGTCAAAGTGCTTTGTCACTAGGCCACATGTGCAAAGAGCCATTTTAAAATCATTTTCAAGAATCAATGGCACTATGGAGTTTTTTTTTTTTTTTTTCAGAAGGGCCTTTTTAAGAAAGGTAAGGAGAGGCAACTGCTGTTAACCCCACTACACTGATTAAATATTGTTGAGGCTTGATGACGCATTAGGTTTTGAGATTCCTACTCTTCCTGAAACCCAAGGGAGGGGGTGAAAAAAACCAGCCAGGTGGGGTGAAAGCCCAGAGGATTGAGCAGGGACACCATTCCCTGTCTCTGTAGTCCAGCCAGTGCCAAGCAGTTTTGTTTTTGCTTTTTAATTTAAACGTTTTTTCTGCCATAACAAATACAAAGCATGCATGACCTAAAGAAGCCTAGTAAAAGTGGCTTTTGATTTGAGAAAAAAATATATGTGTGTGTGTCAGAAGAAGCTGAGGGGAAGTGTGGAGAAAGGCCGGTGGAAGAGGGAGCTTTTCTTTAGACTGTCCTATTAAAATGTGTGAGTGGAAGTTGGGTGGATTTCATGAGTAAATAAGGAATTTTGCCACCAAATTCTTTCCTCCAGAGCTAATATTCTCGTGGGATATTAATATTAATACAAGGAGAATGGTCCTTTGGGGCAGAGTGAAGTTAAAGAGTTGCAGAAAGTGCTAGTAGAATATTAAGCATCCACAAACAGGAGAGTAGGTTACAACCTACAGCATTCATTTTGGCAAGTGGGAAAAAGGAATTGGTACTACTAGCCCGGTCAAGGGCCTTTTACCCTCCAAGCTCTCCATGTTGTGTTGGTCTTTTGATACTAGTCAGTATTCTGGTCTAGTTATGATCATCAAAAGAGAAATCTGTAATACATGTGGCTCTGGTGACTGCATCATGCATTAGATACATAGATAACACACTACGGGGGGGGGGGTGTGTTTACATTTTATGACTTTCACCATTTCGTCATTATGAATTAAATCTTTTATGATTTCTTTGAATCATTCTTTCTGAGCATCCTAAAAGGCAGAAAAAAATGAAAGCTCTTCTCCAGCAGCTTGACTTAATGGACAGCTAAATGTCCATTTTCAAAAGCTGTTAATATGGGCCATGTAACTGTAACATAATTTTTCCAAGGTGGGAGAGGCAATAAGTTACAAAATCCCATACTATTGGAATATATGGTTTTGAATAAAAGCAGCTGTTATTTCACTACAGTTTACAATATTTTAAGTCCCAGTGTTCTGGTCTGGAAGTGTGTTGATTAGTTCACTAGTTTTATTTATTTCCATTCTCTGGGTGTTTGTGATTCTTAATTGTACTGTGTGGTTTATATTCACTGTTTTTATATAATGGAAATGCCAATAAGTTCCTTTGGTCTTTTTATGCTTAAAAAAATAAACATTAAAATGTGAAATCATGAGGGATGCTCACAAAGAGTTGCATGTCCTTGACTAGATTCTTTAGCCATGTGTGGACATAATAGTTTGCACATGGGAAGTTATCTAATAGTTTACTGTGGGATAGTTTACTGAACTGAACTTCAAGTTCAGTTACCCTGGAGATAAATGAGCAACATGAAAAAAATGTAAACAGGTCCAAGCAGGGGCGAATTAACCAGTAAGCAAGGTACACATGGGCTTCCTTGAGTTTACGCGCTGATGTGGTGAAAACCATGTGAGATTGTGCACTACATATTAGTAAGTAAGCACAAGTAAGCCCATGTGTACCTTGCTTATTAGGTAATTCGTCCCTAGGTCCAAGAATGCAGAATTCCTTTTGGGCAGTTTTAAACCAGGAACATAGAATCAATTTTAAAAAAGGGCTTACTTTTATACTAAGACTTGCCATATATTGGGAAATAAGTACCAGAAAACAGGTACCTTCAGGTATATTTGTGGGAGAAGCATATAACTTTTCTGGTAATAAAGTAAATCTTCAAATGCTTTGACTATTTGGGGCTTGAGGGGTTGCAGTTAATTGCATTTGGAGGTTAAATTAGGATGAATGAGAAATGCATTGTGGCCTCAACTCTTCCAGTTAAAATCTTTCTACAATGTATGAGTAGGTTTTCTTAACTAACAACACAATGAATTTTTTTTTTTTTAATGATTTAGATCTGCCATGCCTCAGGGATATCATTCTCAGTATCAGTCATCATTGTACAATATGTTAAACAGGTAGAAAGTGAGGCAGATGAGACCATCTGTATTTTTGATATCAGAATAATGGACAGTTAGTAAGTTACCACAAGGGTCTACTAAGGCCAGCCCTGTGCAAATTGCTGGAGGTGATATAAAAATATGATAATTCTTTGTTGTAATGGGCTGTCCTGTGTATTTTCAGATGTTTAGTAGCATCCCTGGCCTTTTTTGGTAGAGCAAAAATAACATACTTCCTGTAAATGTAATAGGAATTCAGGAAATGGAAACAACAGGGGTTAAAAGAAACTTCTTAGAGGAAGTGGGTTTTGGGCAGGATCTTGAAGGATGTTTAGGGTCAGCAAGTCAAACAAGTTAAAGAGCTATGACTAAGGGTTCACTATATTTGACCAAAAGGAGGTCGCTGGTAACTTTGAAGAGAACAATTTCAATAAGTTACATTAAAACCATTGAGTAAATTAGGAAGATGTTTTAAAGACAAATTCCCTTTATGACTGAGTCCTAGGCATAGCCTTAATGTCCATAATATAGGTAGAATTTAGGGGTTATGTGCACTTTTTGCTCAATACAATTCTGTAGGTCAATACACATGACCTACCATTCAATGAATCTTTCTTCTTCACTTTTTCCTGCCTTCTCGTCCTTCTCGTCTTTTTCTATCTTTTATCTCTTTATTGCTTTCTGTTTCTTTATTCTCTTCTTCCACTCCATCTGTCCTCCTTAGGTTAGACTACCAGTAAGCAAGGTATGCACGGGCTTTCTTGTATTTACTTACTGATCTGTAGCGCACAATTTTTACATGGGTTTCACCACATCAAATATTAGTAAGTAAGCCCTTGCGTACCTTGCTTATTGGGTAATCCATCTCTGCCACAAATATAGGCCTGTGAAAAGAAAATCTTGATCAGCATATGTTTTCTTTGGCTGCTGTAACAAATTACCACAAATTGTGTGGCTTAAAACAAGAGAAATTTACCCTCTCACAGTTCTCTAGGCCAGATGTCAGAAATCAGTTTCACTGGGCCAAAATCAAGATGTCATAGGGCTGTGCTCCCTCCAGAGGCTCTAGGGGAAAATCCATTCCTTGCCTCTTCAGCTTCTGGTGGCTGCTGGCATTTTCTTTTCTTTACTTTTTTTTTTTTGGATTGTGGCTGCGTCACTCCAATCTCTGCCTCCCCGATCACATTACCTTCTTCTCTTCTGTCTGTGTGAAATCTCCCTCTGCCTCTCTCTTATAAGGACACTTATGATTGCATTTAGGGCCTACCAGATAATCCAAGATAATCTCTCCATCTCAAGATTTTTACCTTAATCATATCTCCAAAGACCCTTTTTACGAATGAGGCAATGTTTATAGGTTCCAAAGATAAGGATCTCTTTGGGGGCCATTATTCAGCCCACCACAGATTGGTACAAGTAGTGTGGTGGTCATCCTTTGACACGTAGCAGACGACATTAGTCACATCCTATGCACTTACTGATGAAGCACTTACTGATGAAGATCAAAGACTACAGCCTTCAGTATGGATTGCACCTCAACATAAAGAGAACAAAAATCCTCACAACTGGACCAATGAGCAACATCATGATAAACGGAGAAAATATGGAAGTTGTCAAGGATTTCATTTTACTTGAATCCATAATCAATGCCCATGGAAGCGGCAGTCAAAAAATCAAACAATGTACTGCCTTGGGAAAATCTGGTGCAAAAGACCTCTTTAAAGCGTTAAAAAGCAAAGATGTCACTTTGAGGACTAAGGTACGCCTGACCCAAGCCACAGTATTTTCAATTGCCTCATATGCATAAGAAAGCTGGACAATGAATAAGGAAAACTGAAGAAGAATTGATACCTACAAATTATGGTGTTGGCGAGGAATATTGAGTATACCACTGACTGCCAGAAGAATGAGCAAATCTGTCTTGGAAGAAGTACAGCCAGAGTGCTCCTTAAAATCAAGAATGGTGAGACTTTGTCTCACGTATTTTGGACATGTTATCAGGAGGGACCAGTCCCTGGAGAAGGACATCATGCTTGGTAAGGTAGAGAGTCAGCAAAAAAGTGGAAGACCCTTGATGAGATGGATTGACACAGTGGCTGCAATAATGAACTCAGACATAGCAAAGATTGTGAGGATGGCGCAGAACTGTGCAATGTTTCATTCTATTGTACATAGGGCTGCTATGAGTTGGAACCGACTCCATGACACCTAACAACTAACAATACTGCATAGATGAGCATCTCTGGTGGATCTCACCTGCAAGCAGGAGAAAAAAGTCATACCTCTTCATATGTCTTCTGTTAACTGGAACACTCATACTTTGTGTGTTTGAACAGTACCTCCCTGCCAAAGATTGAAGAAGGACAAGTACTTCAGTCTAGCTTTCCAGCTCCCTGAGCACAAACCATTGAGTTTTAAGGAATGAAAGTAAGACCAAAGGTTTGCATTTAAGGATCCTAGTTCTGTGGCAGCAGTTCTCACTGTGATTTCTGACCTACAGAGAAGAGTGGCCACAGAGCTCTTTAAGGATGCTGGGGCTCATCTCACATATTTATTCCTTATAGTTATGGTAAAAGGAGTTGTCTGATCCCGTGCAAGTCTGATAACAACTGGGAGCTTCAGCTTACTTCTTTGTAAATACGGGGTTAATAATATACACCATGCAAGGTAAATATTAGAAATAATGTATGAAAGTACTGTCATCTTGTTACTATTATTAACTAGTGGGAATTTTAGTTATTAAAATTGTAAGCTATGTATTTTCCAGTTTTGTATAACAAGTATTTTTCCAGTTTTCTCTTTATCCCCTTCCTCTCAAAGCACTGGCGATGTTTCTACTCCATGTCCCCTAGTCCCATTAAGAGTATCTGGAAGACTGCCTTTAGAAATTCATTAAGATACATTCTTAATTAACATGAAGATATCTTGGGGATAGACAGAATATTTGAAGTCTTGTTTAACTAAATACGCTTCTGGAGATTAGTATGAAGACCTGGAGGGGGAGGTGAAGACAAACAGGCAATGACTTTACATGATTTTGTTCAAACAGCCCACATGAAAAGGCTTATTGTGAAGGCTAGTATGTCCTGTCTTCTCTCCTTAGAGAGCAAAATTTAACATTAACAACTTGTTTTCAAAAGAAAAATTCCTTTTATCAAAGACTGAATTCAAGTTAGATTGTTGAGATTTGACCCAGAACTTATGTTTTTTTTAATATGTATATGTTTGTGTACCACCAGTTGCTATCAAGTCAATTCCAACTTATGGCAGCCCCACGTTTGTCAGAGTAGAACCGTGCTCCATAGAGTTTTCAACGGCTGATTTTTCTTATGTAGATCACCAGGCCTCTCTTCCAAGGTTCCTCTGGGTGGACTTGAACCTCCAACCTTTCTGTTAACAGCCAAGCACATTAACTGGTTGTACCAACCAGGGCCTATGTATGTATGTGTGTGTGTGTGTGTAAATTATAAGGGTGCAGGGTAAAAGAAGTGAAAGTACAAGAAGGAGCTAGGAATATAATTTTCTAGGACAATATTGTAAACTTCACAACTCAAATATACAGGGAAATATTAATAAAGTTCTCCTAAACTGAATAAAAAATTTCCATCCATTAATCGGAATATGTATCATATATACTCAAGTCAATCAATTGAGACTTTATAAGGTGACCAGTTACTCAAGGGAGATGACATTAAAAAAAAGAAAGAGAGAAAGAGGGAAAAGACGTTAGAGAAGAAGGTGTTCCGATCTAGTTGCTTTGCTGAGAATGTGGGTCACAGTCTAAAGAGATTCCAAAGGTAATGTGATAATATGGCATGTCTACTCAAGGGCAACCAGTGGAAATGTTCTGTATCAAAAATAACTCAATGTTTGAGAATTCTGAGAGGACATTCAGTACATGTCCATCCAGAGACATTGGGAAGGAAGGATGGGTTAGTTGGTTTTAAGATTTCAAGAGATTAAATTAGTAACTTACTAATTTATTGTTGAAAAGGCTAAATATCATTATCAATACAATTTCACCAAAGATGAAGAAATTGAAGATTTTTACCAACTTCTGCAGTCTGAAATTGATCAAACATGCAATCAGGATGCGTTGACAATCACCGGCGATTAGAATGCGAAAGCTGGAGACAAATAAAAAGGATCAGTAGTTAGAAGATATGGCTTTGGTGATAGAAATGAGACCAAAGATCACATGATAGAATTTTGCAAAACCAATGATCAATTCACTGGAAATACCATTTTTCAACAACATAAATGGCCACTATACATTTGAAATTCACCAGATGGAATACGCAGGAATCAAATTGACTACATCTGTGGAAAAAGACAGTGGAAAGCTCATTATCAGTCAGAACAAGGCCAGAGGAATATTGCAGAACAGACCATCAATTTCTCAGATGCAAGTTCAAGTTGAAGCTGAACAAAGTTAAAACAAGTCCATGAGAGCCAAAGTATGACCTTCAGTATATCCCACCTGAATTTAGAGACTATCTCAAGAATAGATTTGACCCACTGAACACTAATGACTGAAGACCAAACAAGTTGTGGTATGACGTCAAGGACATCAGACGTAAGAAAGCTAGAGGTCATTGCAAAGACAGGAAATAAAAAAAGACCAAAATGGATGTCAGAAGAGACCCTGAAACTTGCTCTTGAATGTAGAGTAGCTAAAGCAAATGGAAGAAATGATGAAGTAAAAGAGCTGAACAGAAAATTTCAGGGTGGCTCAAGAAGACAAAGTAAAATAATGAAATGTTCAAAACCTCTAGTTAGAAAAACAAAAATGAAGAACATGCTTGGCATTTCTCAAGCTGAAAGAACTGAAGAAAAAATTCAAGCCTTAAGTTGCAATACTGAAAGATTCTATGGGCAAAATATTGAACGGCACAGGAAGCATCAAAAGAAGATGGAAAGAATACACAGAATCACTGTACCAAAAAGAATTGGTTGACCTTCAACCATTTCAGGAGGTAGCATATGATCAAAAAACATTGATAGTGAAGGACGAAGCCCAAGCTGCACTGAAGGCATTTGCTAAAAACAAGGTTCCAGGAATTGACGGAATACCAATTGGGATGTTTTAACAAATGGATACAACACTGGAAGCACCCACTCATCTATGCCAAGAATTTTGAAAGACAGTTACCTGGCCAACTGACTGGAAGAGATCCATACTTCTGCCTATTCTAAAAAAACAGGTGATTCACATACTGCAGAAATTATCAAATAATATCATTAGTATCATGTGCAAGTAAAATTTTGCTGAAGATAATTCAAAAAATGCTTGCAGCAGTACATCGACAGGGAACTGCCAGAAATTCAAGCCAAATTCAGAAGAGGACATAGAACAAGGGATATCACTGCTGATGTCAGATGGATCTTGGCTGAAAGCAGAGAATACCAGAAAGATGTTTGCCTGTGTTTTATTGACGATGCAAAGGCATTCGACTGTGTGGATCATAACAAATTATGGATAACATCGCAAAGAATGGGAATTCCAGAACACTTAATTGTGCTCATGCAGAACCAGTACATAGACCAAGAGGCAATCCTTCGAACAGAACAAGGGGGTACTTCATGGTTTAAAATCAGGAAAGATATGAGTCAGAGTTGTATCCTTTTACCACACTTATTCAATCTCTATGCTGAGCAAATGATCTGAGAAGTTGGACTATATGAAGGAGAACAAGACATCACGATTGAAGGAAAACTCATTAACAACCTGTGTTATGCAGATGACACAACCTTGCTTGCTGAAATCAAAGAGGACTTGAAGCAGTTACTGATGAAGATCAAAGTCTATAGCCTTCAGTATGGAAACATAAACAAAGCAAAAATCCTCACAACTCGACCAATAAGCAGCATCATGATAAACAGAGAAAAGATTGAAATTGTCAAGGATTTCATTTAACTTGGCTCTACAATCAATGCCCATAGAAGCATCAGTCAAGAAATCAAATGACATACTGCTTTGGGCAAATCTGCTGCAAAAGACCTCTTTAAAGTGTTAAAAAGCAAAGATGTCACCTTGAGGACTAATGTGCACCTGACCCAAGCCATGATATTTTCAGTCGCCTCATATGCATGCAAAAACTGGGCAATGAATAAGGAAGAGCGAAGAAGAATTGATGCCTTTGAATTATGGTATTGGTGAAGAATATTGAATGTACCATGGACTGCCAAAAGAATGAACAAATCTATCTCGGAAGAAGTACAGCCAGAATGGTCCTTAGAAGCAAGGATGGCGAGACTTTGTCTCACATACTTTGGACGTGTTATAAGGAATGACCAGTCCCTGGAGAAGGACATCATGCTTGCTAAAGTAGAGGGTCATTGAAAAAGAGGAAGACCCTAAACAAGATGGATTGGCACAGTGGCTGCAACAATGGTCCCAAACATAGAAACGATTGTAAGGATGGCACAGGACAGGGCAGTGTTTCGTTCTTCTGTACATACGGTTGCTATGATTTAGAACTATGATTTTAGAACGGCAGCTAATAACAACAAGAATAATGCTATCACATCCTGGCTACCAGGAATGGTCATGGTGAAATTAAAAAATGGTATATTGGCTATTTACCATTTCAGCAAATATCATTATAATAGTAAAGTCTATGTTCAGCTGAATGGTTCCTAAGTTTCTCTTTTGCTTTCACTCAGTAATGAGTGTAATAAAATTTTACCCCAAGAAAGGAACTTAGAAACTCCCTTGTTCTATTATGACAGAATTTGAACTGAACATTCATTTGTGCAATCAAGAAGTGAAGATTAAATGACAAGCAAAATTATACTAGTTATTACTCCTTGTAAATCATATGTGTTCATTCTATAATATGATGAGGGAAGCTAAGAATAAAAGAATTTTTTTCTTTTTTCAGAAAAACAACGAATAGTTGACAGGTATCATAAGAAACTTTCCACCAGACACACAAAAGGAAAAAAAAAAATCAGAGTAACAAAGGAAAATATTGTTAATCTGGGTAGGAAGGTGACAAAGAAAAAAGGCAATAATGGAATTTATAAATTTTTGGAGGTGCTTGATTTGGAAGACGAGGTAGAGATTCAAATATGGAACCCGAGTTTTTGTTCTGGTGATGGTACGCCAATCATTCAGACCACCCCTCTAAAACAGAACCACGTCATGATTTACATCCTGCAGGTGAAGAGAGTAGATAATTTCCCTCATCCTTTTTGAAGAGCTAAGAGCTGTGAAAGTGAGAAAAAAACGTCTCCAGGAAAGGAGTAGGAAGAAGCTACCACTCACTGACTGTTACTTTGAGTCACTGGAAATACGCATACATTGCCTAGGACATGCGTACATGCTTTGGGGAAGTTGGAGATATTAACCCTGAGTACTGCTGAGTGGAGAATGCTTCAAAGACAAGGGGCAGTGAGAGAACCAGAAGCCAATCAGAGCGAAGGGGGATGTTTGAACAGAAGGAGAGCGGGCATATAAAGACTAAAGGTTTGGGGCTTCTGTCTCCACTCTTTCTCGTGGCAGACTACTGCCAACCTGGGTACGTATTTACAACTCCAAGAGAAGGGATCAGGTAAGTCCGGGGTCAATTAGACGGTATTTACTTGCATACATTTTCTCCCTTTGCAGTTGCTCTGTAAGACAGGTTAAATTCTAATTACAGTAACCAGCGTTTCTGATGTATTCTACTTGTTTACTCTGCACCTGCTGAAGGAGTCTGACATGTGAGCTCATAAATGCACATTTAAAAAATGAGTGGAATGTGGGCAGTCAATGTGTGCCCACTGCTTCCTCTCCTTTGTGTGGGGAGAGGGCGGGACTCTGACGCTGAGGCCTCCATTTGCAAAGTAGGGCTGGCGCTCTCTGCAGCCTATTTGGCAAGTACACTGTGATAATAAAGGAGACACTGCTTTCTGAGGCTTCCTTTGGAAGAAAAGCAGTGATGGTTCAAAGGTGGCATATTTTGAACACATTGCTGTAGTATTCTCTAGGAACTGTTTTCTTGTAAGGATAACACAATAGAAATGTTAGTCTGGAGAAGAAGAAATCCCAACTTCTGAAAAACCTGTCTCAGTTGAGAAGTTTTCCAATACCTGGAGATGCACTGGCTACTGGAGGGATTTTTTTGGCTGAGTGATGAGGCCAACCAGAACGTTAGAACATAGAATGGAAACGGTGTTCAGTGATTGGCTCTTGTGCTGTCTCCCAGGCCATCTGTGCAGAGATTTCTAACCCATTTCATACAGTACTGTTTTCTAAATAAGGGCTGGGGAAGGGTGGCAAATCTCTGTAAGTGTCATTCTTTGCTAGTCCCAATGTTAATCTAGTGATTACTCTGGAAGTTTTAGTTTGAGATGGATGGTTATCACTACTAAACTGTCCAATAAAATACAGGTTGATATATTCGGTGCTCAAGTTGAGGGCTGAGGTGGTAAAATGCAATGCCTTGCTTTTGGTTGTTTTACAATAAAGACCAAAGGGCATTGACAGATGGTTTCAGAATAGAATGGTATTGTCTGAGTTGATGAATCAAAGGTGGATGTATTACCCTCCACACCACCATGGAATTCTTAATTTACTTACATATACATACATACATACATATATACACATACATACATATATATACCAAAACCAACCTACTGCCCTCGAGTCAATTCTGACTCATAGTGACCCTATAGGACAGAATAGAACTGCCCCATAGAGTTTCCAAGGCTGTAAATCTTTACAGAAGCAGGCTGCCACATCTTTCTCACAAAGAATGGCTAGTGGGTTTGAACCACCAACCTTCTGGTTAGCAGCTGATTGCTTTAACCAGTGTGCCAGTAGAGCTCATGTATATATGTGTATATATATATATGTATGTAAATTAGGAATTAATTTCTAATGAATATATATATGTGTGTGTGGATATATGTGTGTATATAAATATATTACATATAATTTAAAATTATTTTAGGAGGGAAGACTGTTGGGACTTCAATGACTATAAAATGGTATGGGACTAGGTAAAGGAAAGAACAGTTATTGTTGTCATCTTATTCCTTAATCTCATGATTAAAGATGACCATTAAGAAAGAAGTACAAAAGACTGTTGCTTCTAACAGTCCTGTTGACTTCAGAGTGCAAGCAGAATGTGTGTCTTGTATTCCACTATGGGAATTTGATGCCTCCCAGATGTTACTTCCTGAAAAATTAACCTTATCACAAAGCAATGGGATATGGGTGAAATTGTATGGATAGATGCAGATCATTGTCAAGGCTCTAGCTTTTATTTGGGGGCTGGGAGGAGAGTTCACAGGTGTTCAATATATTATTAGCAGTAACCTGTTATTATTACTGCAAAGTCCTCTTCCTTGCTTTGCCTTCAGCCATCAGTGAAGAGCAGCGGGGCTCCATTCCTTAAATGCCTTCTACCTGGACTCTGTTTTGTTTTAAAACTTCCCATTGCACCTTTGCATTGTGTGTTAATCTTCAACTGCTTTGAGTAATTTATGTAATTGAGTAGCCAGGATATAAATCTTAAATTGTAAAATTTTTTAATTTAAGTAATGTGTATGTGTTAAGATAGGCAGGCACACTCGCATGCATACACACACGTAAGTACATACATACGTTCGTATGAAGAAACAAATACATATATAGATGACTTTGTATTATTAATGGAGCCCTGGTGGCGCAGTGGTTAAGAGATCAGCTGCTAACCAAAAGGTCGGCAGTTCAAAGCCACCAGTTGCTCCTTGGAAACCCTATGGGGCAGTTCCACTCTGTCCTATAGGGTCATAATAGTTTTTCTTACACACCCACATAAACAATATTGTGTATTTGTATAAAGCTTTAATTTCCAAGATACTTCCACATAGAATATCTTACTCTGAACTTCATAATCACTCTGTGGAGAGATTAAATGACCTGCCCAAATTCACACTTAGTAAGTGGTAAAGCCAGGACTAGCAATGAAGTTTCCTGATTCCTAGCCAAGAGTTCTTTCCACTACAACAGCTGTCAGTGGCTACTGGGGAGGCAAGGAGGATGAAACTGATTTGGCTTCTCTGCAGATGAGAATTATAGAGAGTGACTGAAGTATCAGCAGTGCAGTTATTTTTGAGGTCAGTTGATCCAGGGCAGTACTATCTGTGGCTGAGATAAACTGTATAAGTGGTCAGGTATGATAACTTTGATGTGTCCTATCTATATTAGACTATTTTCCACCATCACCTAGCGCTCTAGTTCTTTTATGTTCTTTTTTATTGACTGTTTACTTTTGACATCTAAACAGTTTCAGAACTATTCATTATACTAGAAGTAAAAATACAATCCAAATTAGTCTATTACTGAAGGCATGCAGAACTAGAATTTGACTAATATTTTTTCTCTATTGTCAAAAGAGTGGCAAAACAATATAATAAAATTCTATTTCCAAGACTGCTCTCTAGTCAACAAATTTTTAGATGAATTAGATTACAGTATACAAAATTGACACTATTATTTCAAGGTTAAAACTTAGTGGGCCATTTCTTTATTTAGACATATTCTCTTTTGAGACCCTCATTTCTTTATCTAATTTATAATTAGGTCCAATAACAGAGATAAGGCAATTTAAAAGGTCTGTTTTTAGATTATTCAACCAGCATTCGCTGGCACAGTTAGTAAAGGAAATGGAAAAACTTCTACTTGATTACAAATAATAGTATAATCATAATCAAAAACAACCAAGTTGACAGTTAGGAGTTCTTCATTCAGACTCAAAATACTGTTACCAAATAACCAACTCAAAGGCCTTGGTAGTAACCTCAGTCTGATAATGACTATTCAGAAAGTTTAGGCTGACACAGCAGACTTTTGTATTTAGAAATCTGTTTGTCCTATAAATCCTAAAGGCAATTCTCACAATTGAAACATTTTAAATTTTGAAAACAAGGAAAACTTTGTATTTCATGGGGTACAGGCTGAGATGCTATAACAAAGAAACCCCCAAATGTAGTGGCTTACGTAAGATAGGAATTTATTTCTCTCTCACGTTGCAGTCCTGCAGGTCCAGGTGGCAGAGTGGCTGGACTCCTCTAGGTCATTAAATGACACAGGTTGCTTCCTTATTGCCGCATTGCCATTCCCTGGATGTTGTGCTTGTCAGCATTGCCGAAGCTGGGTCAGTACCGCGTCCGTGTTACAGCCCATAAAAAAGGGATAGGAGAGAGTCCAGGGCAAGTGTCTTTAAGGAGATGACCCAGAAATGGCAGATATCAATTCCACTCCTTTCTCATTGCCTGCAACTTCATCACATGAACATCCCTAGCTTCAAGGAATTCTGGGGAATGTAGTCTGCAGATGGGAGACCATGTTCCTAGAAATGGTCGGGGGCTAGTGGTGGAGGGAGAAGACTTGAGGGTGGAGGGAATAGGTTTCAATGATTAAAAGCAAGTAGAGGAAAACGGATACTGAGGGACAGCTAGCAGTGTCTACAATGCTACAATATACAAAGTAAAATACATTTATTCAAGCAGGAATAGTATCAACAATGAGTCATTCAAAGACATTCAAATAATCATACAATGAATTAATATTAATGCTGGTAGCATTTGGGTTATTTAAAAATAGTGGTTCTCAAACCTTAGACTACATACCACTTTGGGGGTAAAATTTATACAGGTTACTTACATGCTGCACAAAGATTTAGATATGCACCTGACTTTGTTTTCAGTGAGAAGATATGAAGGTAATACCTGGTTTCTATGCAATACAAGTAGATTAGAGCAGTATGCCGTTTATTTGACGTAACTGAATAATGAACCTAAGTAAGTTAACTTTCCGAATAATAGAAGCCGACCGTTTTAAATTCCAATCCAAAACAGATTTTATATATCACTTATGTGTGTCTGTGTATGAGTATGTATATAAGATTTTCTAAACTGAGTTACATGTTTTTCTGTCTCCTTAAATATGATATACTGAGCACAGTTGTATTAATTTATACTTTCATTTAATGTACATTTCCTGAGTGCCTACTATGTGCCAGGCCCTGTGCTAAATACTGGAGATGGTAAACAAGATAGACGAAAATCACACAATCATGGAACTTGCATATAGGGCAGGACCTTTCATTGGTGACTCAAATCATGATGAACTTGACATACTGTATTTTTTTATGATACTATAGTATGCTCTGTAATCAGTGGCTTTACTTATTAAGCACCTATTATGTGCCAATGACTACATCAAACTATTTCTGTATGGTCTCACCTTTAATTTTCCTAACACCCCGATGGAGAAAGTCAAATTTTCCCAATTTCACAGAAGAGGAAACTTGAGTGTCCAGGAGTTTAGGTAACATGCTTAAGGTCACACAACCAAGCCTAGGTTTAAATACCAGTCTCTGCTATTCATTCTACTTCTGTTTCTTTCATTCAACAAATATTCATCAAGCAACTTCTATGGGCCAAGTAGTAAGCTAAATGTTTTTATATATTTTATCCCCATTTATACTCACAGCAATCCCACAAAGTAGATATTATTTCTCCATTTTTTAGATAGTGTGACTGTGATTTGATTGCAGAGCAGTGAGTGGAACAGACAGGATTCAAGTACAGAGCAGTGCTCTTTCCACTTGGAACCTGCCTTTCCTCCTATTTTATGAAGTTGCCACTACACTTGTGCTCCCAACTTAGACACATGCAGGTTTGGTTAACCTCCCTCTCCTCTACATTTCCCATCTCCGGACTTTGGCACGTACTGTCAACCCTGTTGCAGAAACATCTCTCCAATTCACCCTTCCTGTCCATCTCCACCTTCAGTCAACTCAGGCCTTTATCATTTTGGGCCTAGACCACTGCAACTATTTTTTAATAGGTCTCTCTATAATGAAATTACCCTTCCTTATTCCAACCTCCATGGTGCTATGAGATGATCACTGCAAAATAAATAAAAACATCCAATTACAGTTTTCTTATGCTTAAAACTTCCCATTTTGTCTTCCACCTCCACAGAATAACATCTCAGTCCATTACTTTGCTATGCAGGTCTCTTCTCAATTCAGCTCCAACCTCATCTCTCATCACGAAGTTTCTACCCAACTTAAATTCTATCTGTACTTAATGCTTGCTAATATCCAAATCCATCAGCGTTTTCACGTCTCTGTACTTTTGTACATAATGTTCTTGTGACCTGGAATAGCCTGCCACATTTTTTTTTTTCTGCCTGGAAAACTTACATACATTTTAAAGATCTAATTATAATTATAAAATTATAAAGTTACTTCCCCAAAAGAAATAAGTCACTCTTCTTTGCTCCTATAGTACTCTCATGTATCTTCATATACTGTAGTATGTACTATTGTAATTATCCCTGGGTGGCGCAAACAGTTAATGTGCTCAGCTACTAACCAAAAGGTTGGAGGTTTAAGTCCATCTAGAGGCTCCTTGGAAGAAAGGCCTGGCAATCTACTTTCAGAAAATCAGCTATTGAAAACCCTGATACACATAGGGTTCTACTCGCACACACATGGGGTCACCATGAGTCAGAATTGACTTGAAGGCAACTGATGTGTTATTACTATCACAATTAACTGTTTACAAGACAAACAATCAACTGTTTGTTGAACACTTACTATAATAAGCCACTGTGCTTAGTGCTATAGGGGGATCAGTAAAGGATAAAATAATCTTTGCCCTTAACTCCTTACCTGTCTTTGTTGGGTTCTAGAGGAGCAAACTTGGTAAGATGTATATATATAAATATATAGAGAGAGATTTACTTCAAGGAAATGGCTCATGTAATTGTGACGGCTGGCAAGTCCCAAATCCGTAGGTCAGGTGGCATGCTGGAGACCTCTGCTGGCTCACAGGATTGCAGGGCCTGGCAAATTCAAAATCTGCAGTCACTTGGCAGGCTGGAGACTTCTGCAGACTTATGTCCCAACATAGAGGTCAGATAACTAGAAGAGTGCAGGGTCAAGAGAGAGCGCGAGCTCTGTCAGAACATCCGTTTATATTCTGGAGGCAGACCACACCCCAAGTAAACTCCTCTTTAAACTGATTGGTTGATCACATCAGATCACACCATGGAAAGTGATTACATTACATTACATACATTAATTTACATTATGGAACAGCAACCAGTCCAGTGTCTGCCAAACCACTGAGAATCATAGCTTTGCCAAGTTGGCACATAAAATTAACCATTGCATTGCCCTAGCTTAAAATTTAATTAAACAGGCAAGACTGCATTCATGTCCCTTCTTTTTTTTTTCATGTCCATTCTTAATTGTTGCTTTTTTGTTCCTTTTAGACTGTAAACTTTTTGAAGATTAATTATGTTTTGATCATTGTATTCTCAGCTCCTATCATTGTTCCTGGCAAATAGTAGGTGTTCAAAAATCTTTGTTGAAATGATTGAATGACATGTTTTTAAAAACACACAGAGTGACGATATTTAAAATATGAAGCCTCTATAGATAACTATTAGAAAGAAAATGAAGGTACAGGCACTGAAAGATGTTTTGGGTCTTAATCTAAGGCACAGAAAGGATTTAAGAAGATTGAGAAGGTGATGAAAGCATATCAAGGATGTAGAAACAAATATGAGAAAATGCATTGTATTAGCTAGTACCACGTGAATGCTCCATAATGAACCACCCTAAAACTACGTGTTTTATAACAGCAAATATTTATTTTCATATTTGTAGGTCTGCTGATTTAGGCTGATTTAGCTGAGTGGCTCTGCTTCAAGTTGCAGGTCACCTGCGTTGGGGTTGGCTACAGATTATGGTTGGGCTCAGGTCTGCTTCACTAGTGTTCATTCTTGGGGTGTCTTAGGAGCGGTTAAGGGTATTTTTGTTGTGGGAGGTACATGAATAATTGTGAGCACA
The DNA here is from genome assembly GCF_000243295.1 of Trichechus manatus latirostris. Lineage (NCBI taxonomy): Eukaryota > Metazoa > Chordata > Mammalia > Sirenia > Trichechidae > Trichechus > Trichechus manatus. The sequence continues at coordinate 3,843,338 of NW_004444142.1, forward strand.
AGGATAAATTGTGGTATATTGATTCATTCATTGTTTACAATTTTCCATGACCTCCTTTATTCATACCCTTTGCCATATGATTTTGCAGTATCTCCCACTAGAATGAGTGGAGTATATTTCCAGCCCCACTGGTGTTGGAATTGGTCATGTAGTTTGTTTTTGTCGGTGAAACGTGGGCAGAAGTCACACTTTTCCAGTTTAGGACTGAGACCTCAAGAGGCATTTATTTTTGTCTTCACCCTCTTGTGTTCTTGTGCTTTGCCACAAGGAGAACATGGCCTAAATAGGTGCTTGATTCAAGGAAGATGAGAGACATGTGACATAAACTTAATCCAGACCCAAAGCCTGGAGCCCTGCCAACTACAGGCTGAAACAGAGCTACCCTGCTGATCCTCAAACCAATGATCAAGAAAATTATACCCTTAAAGTTGTAAGACCTAGGTTTGTGGCAATAGCTTACTAATAAACCAGTTGCCCTTGAGTCAGTTCTGACTCATGGTGACTCATATAGGCATGGAAATGGGCAAAGGCAGAGACCATTCAGAAGTCATGTTGGAGAGGAGGCTAAAGATTCATTCAGTGGTGGCATGAACAGGATAAAGATGCAACAAGGAAGAAGGGATAAAAGCTGACTGAGTGGTCAAGTCCAGGTTGAATGCTGGTACTATTGGCTGTAATAGGGAAGTCAAGACAGGACTAGTTCAATAATCGTGGAATGTTAAATATGAATGGGATCTTGGAGTCTTCTTGTAGATTACAATCTCCAAGATGGAATCAGCCTGCACAATAGTTTTGTTTGGCTAGTACAGTGTTTTGTATTTAAATTTTTTTAAATTCAATTTCAGTGCATTAGGTAGGTCATATACTTTCCAGTTCTCTACTTTCCTTACCTCTCTTTCTTTACCCTCCATTTCGCTGAGTGCATTTTTTATGTACCCTGATATAAACTCAAATTAACACTTATTCCTAGGCACATTGATTTAAATATGAGGTATGTAAATTATAGTGATGATGATAGCTAGTATGAATTGAGTGCTCATTACAGGCTCCAGCACTACTCCAAGGGCTTTACACATCTTAACTCATGAATCCCCATTTCACAGATAAGGCACAAGGAGGTTAAGTAACTTGCCTAAGGTCAATAGCTAGAAGTGGAAGAACCAGGATTTGAAAATTGGTTTATATTGGACAGTTTCAACTAGGTTGGCTTAAACATATGAAATGGATTATTTTTCTCTAAACACTGTCCTCAGCTGTGAAGAGTTGCTTCATTAGACCAAAGTCCTAGCTAAGAATGGTAACCCTATCCTCTACAACAAGCATGCAGAAACTAGGCTATATTTCTTCTTCTCCTTTTTTTTTTTTAATTATTGTGCTTTAGGTGAAGGTTTACATCAGTTGCCAACCTTGTGACGTGTCAACACTCTCCCCTTCTTGACCTTGGGTTCCTCATTTCCATTTGTCCAGATTTCCTGTCCCCTTCTGCCTTCTTGTCCTTGTCCCTGGGCTAGTGTGCCCATTTAGTCTCGTATACATGGTTGAGCTATGTGTATTATTTTTTGTTTTATGGGCCTGTCTAATTTTGTCTGAAGGGTGAACCTCAGGAGTGATTTCAGTACTGAGTTAAAAGGTGTCTGGGGGCCGTACTCTTGTGGTTTCTCCAGTTTCTGTCAGACCAGTAAGTCTGGTCTTTTACCAGTAAATCTGGTCTTTTAAAACTAGACTGTATTTCTATTTAGTCTTCCTGGGCCGGTGCGGCTACCTTCCATCTGGATCAACATGAAGACTAGCTTCCTAGGTGCCTTGTCTTTACCTTTGTATTCAGATTTGCTGTACTAAGGCAACATCCATTTGTTTTTCTTCTCTGAGTTAGACCTCTAGCAACTGGTATTTATAATAATTTGTTTTGTATTATATGCTCATGTTTGTACTTTTCCCATTTTAGTTACTTTGTAGCCCTGGTAGCACAGTGGTTAAGAGCATTGCTGCTTACCAAAAGTCAGCAGTTCAAATCCACCAGCTGCTCCTTGCAAACCCTATGGGGCAGTTCTCCTCTCTCCTATAGGGTCGCTATGAGTTGGAATCGACTCGATGGCAATGGGTTTGGTTTGGTTATGGGTTTTCTGCCTTATCTATTTATCCCAGGCTTTGAGTTACTCCTACCCATTCTGTAGTTCTAGCTTCCATTCATTCAACAAGTATTTATTTGTTAGGTGCCACTATATGCCAAGCACCAGAGTCCCTGGATGGTGCAAATAGTTAATGCACTTGGCTACTAACTGAAAGGTTGGTGGTTCAAGTCCATCCAGAGGCACCACGGAAGAAAGTTCTTATGATCTACTTCTGGAAATATGCATGCAAGGGCTGGACAGTGAATAAGGAAGACAGAAGAATAATTGACACCTTTGAGTTGTGGTGTTGGTGAGGAATATTGAATATTCCGTGGACTGCTAAAAAGAATGAACAAATTTGTCTTGGAAGAAGTACAATCAGCATGCTCCTTAAAAGCAGGGATGGCAAGAATACATTTCACATAATTTGGACGTTATCAGGAGGGACCTGTCCCTGGAGAAGGACATCATGCTTGGCAAAGTAGAGGGTCATGGAAAAAGAGGAAGACCCTCAACAAGATGGATTGACACAGTGGCTGCAACAATGGGCTCAAGCATAGCAATGATTATGAGGACGGCACAGCACCAAGTAGAGTTTTGTGCTGTTGTACCTAGGTTTACTATTAGTTGGAACTGACTTGACGGATCCCAACAACAACAACTTCTGGAAAATCAGCCATTGAAAATCCTGTGGAGCACAGTTCTACTCTGACATGCACTGGGTCACATGAGTCAGAATCAACTTGATGGCAACTTTTTTTTATTTGGTACAAGGACATGGAGATGCAATGGTGAACAAGGCAGGCAGGGTCTCCACTCTCATGGAGTGTTTCTTTTAATATAGAAGACAGACAAATAAATGAATAGTATAATTTCAGATAGTGATATATGCTATGAAAAAAATAAAACAGCATAATAGGATAAAGAGCTGGGTTGGGGCAAGCATGCAAACACTTTTTCTAATAGGATGATAAAAGCCACTCTGATAAGGTGACTTTGAGCTAAAAACAGAATGAAAAAAGAAATAGATAAGAGCATTCCAGGCAGAGGGGGCAATAATAATAAAGACCTTGAGATGAAAAATAGCTCCTTGAGGAACAGAAGAAGGCTTTGTAGCTGAAGCAGAGCTAGAGAGGGTAGGGCTGGTAAGAGGTGATGTTGGAGAAGTGTGAAGTGGGCAATGTCAAATAGGACAGTGTAAGAATTGGTAATTTTGGATTTTGTTCTAAGGGTGATAGGAGGCCACCAGATGGTTTTGAGTCCAGGAATAAGATATGATTTTAAAAGGTCACTTTGGCCACTCTGTTGAGAATATACCACAAAGGGACCAGCTGGAGGTTTTGTTTCATCCTCGTGTTAGTAGCAAGTTAGCTGCTGGAGTCTAACCTGACATCCAGAAGTGACGAAGTCCAAAGGTAGGAGAAAAATCATTGCATCACATGGCAATCTTTTAAAAAGTGTCCTTTCTTCTAAATTTTCTTCAGACCTCTTTGACTAGACTGGTCACTCCTGAACTCATCACTGGCAGAAAGTATGGAATCGTCACGATTTGCTTGGAGCAATGATTTGGAGATGGAATGGATAATGAGAAGTCAGCCCCTACTGCCATAGTACAGACAGAGATAAATGCCTAATGCCTAGCCTAATGTGTGGTGTATGGCAGGATCTCAAACCAAACCAAACCAAACCAAAACCAGAATAAAAACAAACAGAACAACCTCCTTCTTTGGATGCTGGAAAAAAAAAAAAAGACAACAAACTATTTCTCCTGTGGCATTCCTGTTTCCAAACAAGGTTGTATCCCAGTTACATAACACAGAAATATTAAACTTTTCAAGGTTGTTTATAAAGAGAGTGAATATATATGACAGGCGATGTGCTGTGCTGGCAGTTTACAGATGAGAACTGATTTAGACTTCCTACGAAATAAGTATTTCTAAATCCATTTTGCAGAACAGAAAGCTGGGCCTAATTAACTTGATGAAGGACACACAGCAATTTTTTCTATTCCCCAAAGTCTGTGAACATTCTTCTAGAATTTTAAAACAATAAAATGAAAATCTCTTTCTGACCATAGTTGGATCTGCATGCTTGAGCCTTTTTTTTTTTTTTTTTAAGATTCTGAATGGATAGCTTTTCTAGATCTTGATAGCTGGATCTCATTTTCAGTTTCCAAGGGAGCACAGGCAATATGAAAAGCAATAATCTTCAAACTGAACAAATGAAGATCAGAAGTGATGTATCACTGAGAAGAAGGCTCCAGAGGCAGCATCTCTTCTATTTGACAACTCACATGTAATAAAGACAATGCCTAATTATTAAAAAAAATACTTTGGTGGGAGGAGGGTGCTGTTTTGTTGATGTAGAAGTGCTAATCTTTTTTTTTTTTTTTTCTTTACAGAACAAATAGTTTCTTGTAAAACTGTAGTACACATGTTGTTTTATGACATTGGTTAACAACCCCACAACATATCAACCCTCTAACTTCTCAACCTTTTTTTTTTTTTGGTGAAAATACACATAGCCAAAGATACACCATTTCAAAAATTTCTACTTGCACAGTTCAGTGACATTGACTACGCTCTTCCAATTGTGCTGTTGTTCTCACTTAAGATGAAGGCTTACAGAACAAAATAGTTTCTCATTTAACAGTTACTACACATGTTGCCCTATGACAATGCTTAACAATCTCACAACACATCAACAATATCCTTACTCAACCTTGGGTTCCCTATCACCAGCTTCCTTGTCCCCTTCTGCCTTCTGGCCCTTGTCACTGGACTCCTATACCTCGTTAGTCTCATTTGGTTTTACGGGGCTGTCCACTCCCAGGCTGAACAGTGAACCTTGGAGGTAACTTCACCACTGAGCTAAAAGGGTGTCTGGGGGCCATACTCTTGAGGTTTCTCCAGTCTCCTTTAGGCCAGTAAATCTGGTCTTTTTTTGTGAGTTAGAATTATGCTCTACATCCTTCTCCAGCTCTGTCCAGAACCCTGAAGTGCTAATCTTTTTTGAGAGGGGTATTATGAAAGAAAAAGTCAAAGAAAATAGGACCCTTTCCTCCTAGAAAGGAACCCTGGTGGCACAGTGGTTAAGTGCTCAGCTGCTAATTGAAAGGTAGGCAGTTCGAATCTACCAGCTCCTCCGCAGGAAAAAGATGTAGCAGTCTGCTTCTGTAAAGATACACAGCCTTGGTAACCCTATGGGGCAGTTCTACTCTGTCCTACAGGGTTGCTATGAATCGGAATCGACTTGACAGCAATGAGTTTGGGTTCCTCCTGGAGGTAAGTTATTAATTCCACTCTGTTTGGAGTTTTGTCTTTGTGTTTTAACCTCTGCCTCAGTATGTACTCTGTGCTGATATGGACCAAACCATAGCTGCTGAGATGTGAAGTTAGGTGATTTAAAGATTCACTTCCGATTCCCAAGATATGCTCCAAGGCTTATCCTGTGATGTGCTTTAGGGCATAAAATGAGCTCAGGCTGGGACTAAAGGGAATGACATCTCAGCAGTAATACTAAATATTGCATGGTGGCAAGGTGGTTAGAGAATAATGTACGTAAAAGTTTCTCCAAATAACTATAATTTTTATAAAATTCGGTCATAGGAAGGAAACCGTATCAATTGTTGACTTATTATGCAATGAAAAAATCTCTAAGTTATTCAACATGTAAATTGTTCTCACCAGTTAAAAGATGAAATTCACTTTTAGTTCCCCCCCCCCCCAAACTAGTTTTGAATCAATGTGTGGAACTAAAAATAAATACAAAACTCTGGGAGAGTTTTGGTGCATCCAGATTTTAATTTATCCACGGTAATGAGGAAAAAAGGAGATGGTTAGCCATTGAATGTCTACTTCCAAAGAATGGAGTGTTGGTGTAGAAAACAAGATAATTCCACCAGGGCATTGAGTGATCTACATTTACATAATCAGGAGTAAAGGATAGTCTTAAGAGTTATTCTTCCAAATAACTTTTATCTGTGTTACCAGAAAACAATGAAACATTGACTCAATACTTCCTGAACATGTTCCTTTCTACCCTCTGGCAGAGCTTCTAATAAGTGAAGTGATCAGAAAATAGTGGAGGAAAGTAGGCAGAAAGAGAAACAAGGAATCTGGGTTAATGTCCAAACTGAATAATCAGCTTCCTACTGAAAAAAGAGAATTGGCAAGGCTGTATGGAAGGTTCCATGATTCCTTCATTCCCATTGTGGCAGCAGTATGTGAGCTGGCAAGAGGAACCCGCAAATACTATGGATAAACATAATCATTTCTCAAAGGCTCCCATTTAACTCACTGTAATTTAAGATTACACAGCTCTACTTGCCCTGCATATATCCTCTTCTGTGTTGAGTCTACAACTTTGCTTGAGAACCTAACAATAATTGCTCTGAATGGTGTGTTAACATGGAATGCTTTATAGTTGGTGACACACTTGGGAATTTGTAAGCTTGGCCCAAGGGTAAAAATCTGTCTTCCCTGTGTCAATCTTGGAAAAATATGGCTCCTAGTCTGGTGACCCATATCCTTTGATTCCCTCCTCTAGCTTTTTTTTTAAAAAAAAATAATTAAAAAATCCCTGTTCATTTGTGTTGCTCCGGGTTGGTATAGAGCAAAGACCTGGGACCTGTGGTCTTGTGTCCTAAATAGTCTAGATACTTCCAGACAGATCGGAGTATTCTAATCCTTAGAAAACCTGCAGAACTGTTGTTAATATACTGATTTTACACATAAGGAAATAGAACTCAGAGTTTAAATGACTTACACGAGGTCACACAGGAAATAAATGTCAAAACCAGGCTTTGAACCCAGGTTGATCTGGTGCAGGAGATTATGCTCTTTCTACTGTAATATGCTGCCTCCCAGATTTATATAAAGGGAAAAAATAAGCACCAAGAGGTACAGAGTAGAAAGTTGTCTTTAAGAAGAACAATGCTGGCATATGATAAGCATTTAATCAATATTTCTTGAGTAAAAAAATGAGGTAATAAGCAACTGGTTTCTGGATTTTTAAAAATCCTTTATACTTTTTAAATTTTCTACAATGAGCATTCACTACTTTGTACCGTGTTTTTATGCAAATAACACATGCCTTCTATGTTTGTTTGCCAACTGTGCCCTCCCCCCATGAGGTATTTCTGTAAGCACGCTATGCTGATTTTTTTACAGCAAGATGTAAAAAAGAAAAAATTGGCATAGCAGTACTTATGAAAATACCTTGCGGGGGGAGGGCACGGTTAGCAAACAAACATAGAAGGCACGCGTTATTTGTGTAAATAAATGGTAATTACTAAAAGGAGGAGAAAGAAAAAAAAGAAATGCTCTTTTCCACAGATGCTGACAATGTTCCCATAAAAAGAAAAGTTTGTAAAGAAGCTTTGAATAAAGAATGTTCTTCAAATGCCAAATCATCGCTATTAGCACTAGATCAGTTTTTGTTGGTTTAGTGAATTCAGTTCTTAGAATGGTCAATGTCACGCAGTGTCCTTGCAGTTCTCTTCCTCTATGTCTCTCCATCTGTGGGCACATTTAATCCCTGTCACCCATCCAGAAGAATGAGATGTTCTAAAGAGTAAAGAGATGCAAAGTACTCTCAGAGCCTTGGATGAAAGGCCCTGGGAGTAAAGGGTTGTAAGTTACATACAAGCCAGGACACATTCAACAATTACTTGATTTATAGCCCACAAAAAATAGAGAATAAATAATTGCCAGTGTGCATCCAGACCTTGATATATTGTAATTGCAAAATCAGAATTTACTTTGTGAAAAATCAGTCCATACCTTTTTAATGTGAGACAGAGAGCCACAGCTAATCTTTGAGTCTCAGATACAAGGTAAGAGATGTACACACAGGTTTTTGAATTTTTGAAAAAAAGGAAAGAAGTTTTGGAAAGCAAATCTAGTTTCTTAAAGGCTTCTGATTTCAGAAATGTGTTCTCACAGAAAATTCTGGGGTCAGAAATGTAGTTTGACAAATCTTACATATGGTTTAGGGCAAAAACACTCAACTCTTGTGCCATACTGTTGATTTCATTATCCTACTATCTAGAGCAGCTGTGTCAAATAGAACTTACTTTCATAACAGAAATGTTCTATTCTGCGCTGTCCAAGACAGAAGCCACTAGCCACATATGATTACCTACCTACTGCCATCAAGTCTATTCTGACTCATAGCGACCCTATAGGACAGAACAGAACTGCCCCATAGGGTTTCCAAGGCTGTAATCTTTATGGAAGCAGATTACTGTATCTTTCTTCTGTGGAGCAGCTGGTGGGTTCAAACCACTGACTTTTGGTTAGCAGCTGAGCACTTAACCACTGTGCCACCCGGGCTCCTTCAATATGGCTACAATAAAAACCAAACCAAACCCACTGCTGTCAACTTGATTCTGACTCATAGGGACCCTATAGGGTTTCCAAGGCTGTAAATTTTTTCAGAAACAAAGTGCCACGTCTTTCTCCCGTATGGCTATAGAGCACTTGAAATGTGGATAGTGTGACTGAGGAACTAAAAAATTAATTTTATTTAATTTTAATTTGTTTAAATATAAATTTCAATAGTTACACATGGCTAGTGACTTCCATATTGAATAGCACAGGACTAGAGGTAGGTTAATACACCAAAAGTTACTAATGCATGGACCCTGGCCTGAGCATGGTTAATTTCAGTGGCTGTGCTGGCTTGTCAAACTCAGGAGGGTTAGGAGAGCTCTCTCAGAAACCAGACTTCAGTGGATGAAGATTCTCTTCCCATCATTCCATGACTTCAGGAGTTGGTAAACCAGAGAATTCTTGTACAATTAGGAAATCAAAGGCCGCCTTCAGGCTTTGTCAGCTTCTTCACTGAGTGGCTTCTTAGCTATGGATAATGGCAAGGTACAGACTGACATACTACTTTTTAAGAACACTGGTTTCATGCGAGTCCCTCTTTGTCTATAAGTATTTCTATATGCATTTATTCACTCAAGAAATATTGAGTATCTGCCATTGACCAGGCACTGTCCTCTCAAAGATAATTTTCCACTATTAACATTTTGATGTATTGCCTTTCACCCTCACCCCATATGCACCAGAGCCACATGGCATGGAGCTTTGGAGACATACCAACATGAAATATTACTGTTTTCTAGAACAAGGGTTGGGAAACTTTTATCTTAGGGTCTTCCTGAGAAACAGAATGAATAAGATACATATGTGTATGTCTATGTGTGTGTATTTATATATATATGCACGTATATTTATATATCCCTGGTAGTGCAAATGGTTAAGTGCTCAGCTACTAACCAAAAGGTTGTCACCCAGAGGTGCCTTGGAAGAAAAGCCTGGTGAGCTACTTCTGAAAGATCATAGCCATTGAAAACCCTATGGAGCGCAGTTCTCCTCTGAAACACACGGAGTTGTCATGACTTAAAATTGACTGCACCACAATGGTAACTGGAGGTATATATGTATGTGTGTATATATATATATAGTTAGTTGCCATCGAGTCAATTCTGCTCATGGCAACACCATGTGTTAAGAATAAAACTGCTCCGTAAGGTTTTCTTGGCTGTAATCTTAACAGCAGCAGACTGCCAGGCCTATTCTTCTGTGGTACCAGTAGGTAGGTTCAATCTGAATTGCCAACCTTTAGGTTAGTAGTCTAGCGTAAACTGTTTGTGCCACCTAAAAGACTATATATATATAATATATATACACACATACACGTGGACCTTGCCAGGTAGAATACGCAGGAACCAAATGGACTAAATCTGTGGAAAGAGACAATGGAAAAGCTCAATATCATCAGTCAGAACAAGGCCAGGGGCCAACTGCGGAACAGGTCATCAATTGCTCATATGCAAGTTCAAGTTGAAGATGAAGAAAATTAGAAGAAGTCCACGAGAGCCAACGTACGGCCTTAAGTATATCGCACTTGAATTTGGAGACCATCTCAAGAATAGATTTGACATGTTGAACACTAATGACTGAAGACCAGACAAGTTGTGGAATAAAATCAAGGACATCATACATGAAGAAAGCCAGAGGTCATTGCAAAGACAAGAAATTAAAAAAAAAAAAAAAAAGGATGTTAGAAGAGACTCTGAAACTTGCTCTTGAACATTGAGTAGCTAAAGCAAAAGGAAGAAATGATGAAGCAAACAAGCTCAATAGAAGATTTCAAAGGGTGATTCAAGAAGACAAAGTAAAGTATTATAATGACATGTGCAAAGACCTGGAGTTAGAAAACCAAAAGAGAAGAACAGGCTTGGCATTTCTCAAGCTGAAAGAATTGAAGAAACTATTCAAGCCTCGAGTTGCAATACTGAAGGATTCTAATAGGAAAAATACTAAACTCTGTAGGTAGCGTCATCAAAAACAGATGGAAGGAAATACACAGAGTCACTATACCAAAAATAATTGGTCAACATTCAACCATTTCAGGAGGTAGCATATGATCACCAACTGATGGTACTGAAGGAAGAAGTCCAAGCTGCTCTGAAGGCATTAGTGAAAAACAAGGCTCCAGCAATTGATGGAATACCAATTGAGATGTTTTAACAGATGGATGCAGTGCTGGAAGTGCTCACTGATCTATGCCAAGAAATTTGGAAGACAGCTACCTGACAAACCGACTGGAAGAGATCCATATTTATGCCTATTGTAAAGAAAGGTGATCTAACCGAATGTGGAAGTTATTGAACAATATCATTAATATCCCATGCAAAGAAAATTTTGCTGAAGATCATTCGAAAGCACTGCAGCAATACATCTACAGGGAACTGCCAGAAATTCAAGCTAGGTTTAGAAAAGGATGTGGAACCAGTGATATCATCACTGATGTCAGATGAATCCTGGCTGAAAGCAGAGAATACCAGAAAGATGTTTACCTGTGTTTTATTGACCATGCAAAAGCATTCAACCGTGTGGATCATAACAAATTATGGATAACATTGCGAAGCATGGGAATTCCAGAATGCTTAATTGTGCTCATGAGGAACCTATACATAGATCAAGAGGCAGTCATTCAAACCGAACAGGGAGATCCTGCATGGTCAGGAAAGGTGTGCATCAGTGGTGTATCCTTTCACCATACTTATTCAGTCTGTATGCTAAGCAAATAATCTGAGAAGCTGGACTATATGAAGAAGACTGGGGCATCAAGGTTGGAGGAAGCCTCAATAACAAACTGTGTTATGCAGGTTACACAACCTTGCTTGCTGAAAGTGAAGAGGACTTGAAGCACTTACTGATGAAGATCAAAGACCACAGCCTTCAGCATGGATTACACCTCAACACAAAGAAAACAAAAATCCTCACAACTGGACCAATAAGCAACATCATGATAAACAGAAAAAAGATTGAAGTTGTCAAGGATTCCATTTTACTTGGATCCACAATCAACACCCATGGAAGCAGCAGTCAAGAAATCAAAAGATACATTGCATTGGGCAAATCTGCTGCAAAAAGCCTTTTTAAAGTGTTGAAAAGCAAAGATGTCACTTTGAAGACTAGGTGCCCCTGACCCAAGCCAGGGTGTTTTCAGTCACCTTATATGCATGCAAAAGCTGGACGATGAATAAGGAAGACCGAAGAAGAACTGATACCTTTGAATTGTGGTGTTGGCGAAGAATATTTAATATACCACGGACTGCCAAAAGAATGAACAAATCTGTCTCGGAAGAAGTTAAGCCAGAATGCTTCTTAGAAGCAAGGATGGCAAGACTACGTCTCACAAACTTTGGACATGTTATCAGGAGGGATCAGACCCTGGAGAAGGACATCATGCTTGGTAAAGTAGAGGGTCATGGAAAAAGAGGAAGACTCTCAATGAGATGGATTGACACAGTGACTGCCAACAATGGGCTCAAGCATAACAATGATTGTGAGGATGGCACAGTACCGGGCAGTGTTTTGTTTTGTTGCATATAGGGTCACTATGAGTCAGAACTGGCTTGATGGCACCTAACAACAAAAACATATATGTGTGTGTGTGTGTGTGTATGTATCTGTGTATATATATATGTATGTATATGTGTATACATTTATATACATGTGTATACATGTAAAGGAGTCCCTGGGTGGTGCAAATGGTTAAGCACTGGACTACTAGCTGAAAGGTTGGTGGTTCAAACTCACCTAGGGGTGCCTCATAAGTAAGGCCTGGAGATTTGCTTCTGAAAGGTCATAGCCTTGAAAATCCTATGAAGCAGCTCTACTTTGCACACATGGTGTTGCCATGAGTTGGAATAGACTTGACGGCAACATAAACCCATTGCTGTTGAGTCAATTCCAACTCACAGTGACCCTATAGGACAAAGCAGAACTGTCCCATAGGATTTCCAAGGGTGTAATCTTTATGGAAGCTGACTGCCAAATCTTTCTCCCATGGAGCAGCTTGTGGGTGTGAACCGCCAACCTTTTAGTTAACAGTTCAGTGCTTGACCACTGTGCCACCAGAGGTCCTTAACCAACAGCATATATATATATACATATGTATGTAGACACAAACACAGAGAGAGAATTATTTTAAAATGATTGGCTAACTCAATTCAACTGTGAGTGCTGGCAAGCCCAAAATCCGTAGTTCAGGTGGCAGGCTGGAAATTCCAGCAAGATGTCTATTTATAGTCATAAAGCTGAATCCTTCTCCCTCCAGAAGCCTGAGTTTTTCTTAAAGCCTTCAACTGATCAGTTGATTAGATGTGACCTACTCACATTATGGAGGGTAGTCTGCTTTTCTTAAGGTCAACTAATTTAAATGTTAATCACATGTAAATAACCTTCATACCAACATCTAGACTAGCGTTTGACAAAACTGCTGAGCACCATAGTCTAGCCAAGCTGACACATAAAATTAACCATCACAGCCATATAAAAAATATTTTAGGCTTTATCACCCGTATGTTCTGTGTCACAACTAGTCCACTCTGTAGTTGTAACAACAAAGCAGCCATAGACGATATGTAAATGAATAGATATGGCTGTGTTTCAATAAAACTTTATTTATGGATACTGAAATATGAATTTCATATAATTTTCATGTGTCACAAAATACTCTTTGTTTGATATTTTTTCAATCATTAAAAAATGGAAAACCTATTCTTAGCTTGTGGGCTGTAAAAGGGGGTGGGAAGAAACGTATTTGGCCAATCGGTCATATAGGCCTGGTGGCGCAGTGGTTGAAGTGCTGGACTGCAAATTGAAAGGTCAGCTGTTCCAACCCACCAGCTGCTCCGAGGGAGAAAGATGTGACAGTCAGCTTCTATAAAGATTACAGCCTTGGAAACCCTACGAGGCAGTTCTACTCTGTTCTATAGGGTCACTATGAGTCAGATTTTACTTGACAGCAATGGGTTTGGCTTTGTTTTTTTCGACTAGTACATAGGAAATGAGAAAATGCTAATGATATAATGCAGCTAAAAACTCTTTATGAATAAGTTAGTAATTCTATAATATTCTATCATATGTGAGTGTGTGTAGTGTATGTATGATGGTTCTCCTTATTTTTGGATTTTTAGAATTCTTCCACATTTTAGTCATTAAAAATTAAAATGAACATCTTTGTTTATAAAGGCCTTTCCTTTTTTATGGCTTATTATGCAGGTTGGAAGGTGTAAATATTTTAAGACTATTAATATGTTATTGCTAGCTTGTTTTCCAAAACATTGTACAAACTATATTCCACAACATCACTAGGTGGTCTTTTTCAAGTTTCTTGGAATTCATCTGTGTAGGTTGCCCTGCATCTTCATTACTAACGATCTTAATCCCATATTCAAAAAAGCCCTTCAAACTAACTTTTAAAGACAGGTAGAATAAAATATCCTAGCTGGAACTTTCCAAACATCTGAAAAGTGGGCAAATATTATTTATTAAACTAAACTCCTATGAGGAATAATATCTTTCTGCCATCAGAGGGAAAAAAAAGATTTTACTAGAAAAAAATGACTTTATTTGAAAATGCATTGAAAGGTTAAATTTATGTGACATACATATAGTCGAGGATATGCCATGAGTCAGAGGAAGGTCTCGAGAGCTTAAAGAAGAGCTCAGATAAAAATTGGTCTTGAATGGTTTAGACACTCAGTTTCCTTCAAATCAGGACTTCAGTTTAGGTTCAAATCATAGTTATCATGTATCTACTATAACCGTGGAGCACCAAATCTAGTCCATGAACTAGTACTACTCTGGAGAAATACATAGCATAAAGATAATTGTATTCAATTTAAATTAAAAGATCAACTTTATTTTATTTATTTATTTTTTATTGTACTTCAGGTGAAGGTTTACAGAACAAATAGTTTCTCATGAAACAGTAGTACACATCTTGTTTTATGACATTTGTTAACAACCCCACAACATCTCAACTCTCTCCCTTCTCAACATTTTTTTTTTTTTTTTGGTAAAAATATACATAGCCAAAGATACACCATTTCAAAAATTTCTACATGCACAGTTCAGTGACATTGACTACGCTCTTCCAATTGTGCTGCTATTCTC
>NW_004444142.1:3864605-3882949 GCF_000243295.1 Trichechus manatus latirostris
AAAAAAAATTTTAAAAACCCCCCCCAAAAAACAAATGCCGTTACGGATCCCTCTGCACGTCTGCGCAACCCAAGGGTGTAGGTTCCAAGCCATGTAGCACCGCCTGGCCAGAACGGGCTCCCGACTTGAGAAAAGGAAAAGAAAACAAACAATTCAAAACAGACAAACAAACAAAATCCCCGTGTTCCCACCAGCGTGGCAGCCCAGACTGGGAAGCAGTACCACACTCGAACGGAACTCCGCAGCCCCTCAGGAAGAAGCAAAGATGGCACATGGAGTCTGGTATTTGAGCGAAAGGAGGGGGTGGTGGTGGGAGGTCAGGAAGAAATCGAAGAAGCGGAAAAAAGCGACACCAGCAGCCAACAAATGGCGCTCAGGGAGCCAGCCAATTCGGGAGGGTGGAATCCAAGCAGCTGGTGCTTTCCGGACCAGAGACTGTGGCCACAGGAAGCAGAGGAGGCCAAGTGGGGGTGAAGAAGGGTGGGGCATGGGAAAGCATATATTGCAAATTACCGGTTGTTTTGTCTTCCGCTGGAAGTTCCGTGAAGCTGCTTTCTCGTACCCCCTGTTTGTTGGTCTCTGATAGGAGTCCAAGATGGCGGATCCATGCTGCATTAGCTGACAGAAGACCTCTGCATGAATCTCTCCTCGCTCTCCGTTCTCTGTCAGTTTTCCTACTCCATTTGGTGCTTGGCTGAGTTCTTTATCTCTTCATTTGATATTTTAGGGTTTCAGGATTGCTGTTTTCTCTGTTCAGCTTAGTTTTTTGGATCTTTTCTGTGGAGGGACGGCGTGGTGCTTCTGCCTAGAGTGCCATTTTGCCGGAAGTCCAAAGATTAACTTTTTTGTTGTTAAAATATATTTTGTAAAATATTGTGCTCTATAAATAATATTTTTCATGATGATATTTGGCAAAATAAGCAGTATCACTACGGATCTTACCTATTCAAATGCACACATATATACATACAATATGTTTATATATATTTGAATATATATATTTGTCATGGATTCATTTATGTCCCAAAAAAATATGTGTATCAATTTGGTTAGGCCATGATTCCTAGTATTGTGTCATTGCCGACCATTTGGTCATCTGATGTGTTGTAAATCCTGTCTCTGAGATGTTAATGAGGGGAGATAGGTGGCAGTTACGTTAATGAGGCAGGACTCAATCTACAAGTTTGGAATGTGTCTTGAGCCAATGTATTTTGGGATATAAAACAGAAAAGTAAGCAGAGAGACACGGGGACCACATACTAGCAAGAAAGCAGTGCTGAGAGCAGAGCATGTCCTTTGGACCAGGGGTTCCTGTGCAGAGACACTCCTAGTCCAGGGGAAGATTAATGAGAAGGACCTTCCTTCAGAGCTGACAGAGAAAGCCTTCCCCTGGAGCTAACGCCCTGAAGTTGGAATTCTAGCCTACTTTACTGTGAGGAAAATAAATTTCTCTTTGTTAAAGCCATCCATTTATGGCAGTTCTGTTATAGCAGCACTAGATAACTAAGATAATATTCAAGTATATGTATATATATGTATACATATATATGCATATGTATATAATATATAAAACTTTCTTGAAATCTGTAAGGGTAGGAAAATAAAGACCAAAATGGATATCAGAAGAGACTCTGAAACTTGCTCTTGTACGTAGAGTAGCTGAAGTGAAAGGAAGAAATGATGAAGTAAAAGAGCTGAACAGAAGATTTCAAAGGGTGGCTTGAAAAGACAAAGTAAAATATTATAATGAAATGTACAAAGACCTGGAGTTACAAAACCAAAAGAGAAGAACACACTTGGCATTTCTCTAGCTAAAAGAACTGAAGAAATAAATTCAAGCCTCGAGTTGCAGTGTTGAAGGATTCTATGGGCAAAAAATCGATTGACACAGGAAGCACCAAAAGAAGATGGAAGAAATATACATATGAGTTGGAATTGACAGCAATGGGTTTGGTTTTTGGTTTGTTACCAAAAAGAACTGATTGACATTCAACCATTTCAGGAGGTAGCATATGATCAAGAACCGATGGTACTGAAGGAAGAAGTCCAAGCCGCACTGAAGGCATTGGTGAAAAACAAGGCTCCAGAAATTGACAGAATACCAGTTGAGATGTTGCAACAAAAAGATGCAATGAATGATGAAAGTTCTCACTCATCTATGCCTAGAAATTTTGAAGACAGCTCACTGGCCAACAGTCTGGAAGAGATCCATATTTATGCCTATTCCAAAGAAAGGTGATCCAACCAAATGCAGAAATTATCGAACAATATCATTAATATCACATACAAGTAAAATTATGCTGAAGATCATTCAAAAATGGTTGTAGCAGTACATCTACAGGGAACTTCCAGAAATTCAAGCCGGATTCAGAAGAGGATGTGGAACGAGGGTTATCATTGCTGATGTCAGATGGATCTTGGCTGAAAGCAGGGAATACCAGAAAGATGTTTACCTGTGTTTTACTGACTATGCAAAGGCATTTGACTGTGTGGATCATAACAAATTATGGATAAAAATTGCGAAGAATGGGAATTCCAGAACACTTAATTGTGCTCATGCAGGACCAGTACATAGACTAAGAGGCAGTTGTTCAAACAGAACAAGGAGATACTTCATGGTTTAAAATCAGGAAAGGTGTGTGTCAGTGTTGTATCCTTTCACCATACTTATTCAATCTGTATGCTGAGCAAATAATTTGAGAAGCTGGACTATATGAAGAAGAATGGGCATCAAGATTGGAGGAAGACTCATTAACAACCTGTGATATGAAGATATCCACTTGCTTGCTGAAAGTGAAGACGACTTGAAGCACTTACTCATGAAGATCAAAGACTACATCCTTCAGTATGGATTACACTTCAACATAAAGAAAACATCCTCACAACTGGACCAATAAGAAACATCATGATAAATGGAGACAATATTGAAGTTGTCAAGGATTTAATTTTACTTGGATTCACAATCAAAGCCCATGGAAGCAGCAGTTAAGAAATCAAACGATGCAGTGCATTGGGCAAATCTGCTGCAAAAGACCTCTTTATAGAGTTCAAAAGCAAAGATGTCACCTTGGGGACTAAGGTGCACCTCACCCAAGCCATGGAGTTTTTAATCACCTCATATGCATGGGAAAGCTGGACAATGAATAACAAAGACCTAAGAAGAATTGAAGCATTTGAATTATGGTGTTGGTGAAGAATATTGAATATACCACAGACTACCAGAAGAATGAACAAATCTGTCTTGGAAGAAGTACGGCCAGAATGCTCCTTAGAAGTGAAGATGGCGAGACTTCGTCTCATATACTTTAGACATATTATCAGGAGGGACCAGTCCCTGGAGAAAGACATCATGCTTGGTAAAGTAGAGGGTCATGGAAAAAGAGGAAGTCCCTCAACAAGATGGAATGACATAGTGGCTGCAACAATGGGCTCCAACATAGCAATGATTCTGAGGATCGCACAGGATCAGGTAGTGTTTTGTTCTGTTATACGGAAGGTTGTTGTGAGTTGGAACCGACCTGACAGCAACAATAACAGGAATTACTGTGGTAAAATGTTAACAATATTTGCTAATTACTATGACAGTTGCTTTATAAATACTATCATTTACTCTTACTCTTCACAACCATGTGAGTTAGGTGTTATCATCTCTTCTTTACAGATAAAGAATTGGAGGCTAAGAGAGGCTGACTAATTTACCCGAGGTCACACAGCTAGTAGTTGGCATAGGTGACTCAGAATTTAAGGACTTTTTCACTGTCTACACTGCTTCTTTATATATTCCATATAAATTAATTTTAAAAATTATGAAAAGTCAACGTCCTTTCCAACTCTATGATTTTAATCATTAAAATAATGGATTGTTTATCATCATGTCATGAGAATATCAGGAGGAACAAATAGGATCTGTCATTGAATGGTTCAATCAGGAAGGGGTGTGCTGCGTACCACAGACAAGTCAAGTAAGTGGCGATAGACCAATTAAATTTGGTGACATAGAGGTCATTGGTAACCTTGGCAACAGCTGTTTCAGGGGATTTTGTGGTGGGGTGGAGGACAAGATTATGAGGAGCTAATAAAGTGGAGACAGAGACTGTATATGGATCTTATGAGTAGTTTGACTATGAACAAAAAATAAATAATTAAATACAGCTAGCTTACGTTGAAAATAGAATTGAAGGAGACTTTTTTTCTTTTTAAGAGAAGAGAAACTTGAGAACTCTTAAATGTTGATGGCAAGGAGCCTGCAAAGATGAAAAGCTTGAAAAGGAAATCAGATGGTGAAATTCATAGGGTAGGTGTTTGAGAAGGCAGAACAGAGGACCCGTTGTATAGGTGGAGTGTCTTAATTATCTAGTGCTGCGGTAACAAAAATACCACAAGTGGATGGCATTAAAGAATAGGACTTTATTTTCTCACAGTTTTGGAGGCTACAAGTCCAAATCAGGGTGTAAAAATGGCTTGGGGGCAGTGTCTGACCTCCTCTAACCCCACAAGGGGGAAGGAGAACCAAGATCAACAGCCCAAGGCTGATTCCTATAAAATGGAGGTTATACATGCCTCCTGTCTCCGACATCTCTATCAATTCTGACACCAACTATCCCTCCTACAGCACTGTCTACTCGGTTCAATAATTCATTGCAATGGCCACATAGAACTCACAGACCATACTCACAATTATGGGGTTTATTAGGGAAGTAACAGTTACAAATCATGCTCAAAAACACTCAGGATACATTTCTTCCATCAGAATAGCTTCTCCTCAGCCATGCTTGGAGGTACACCTCTTCCTGGCTCTCATTCTCTGCCCAAAGGCACTCTGCTTTCTCTCTCCATGGGCCAGGAAGCCCACCACAAGCAGTCTCATGCTGTTCTCTCCTTCCTTGTTGGTCCTGGGTTCCTCCTCCTGCTCTGGAATTAGTTCTCTTTCAAGGCAAAACTGACCAATCGCCTTGGTAGGCCACAATTACCTATCACACAATCACTTGAGTGGGAGTTGCCAAGATCATGGCTAGAAAGGCCACACACAAAAGTAATTAATTGTACTGCACAGGGTCTCAGCCATGTCAATTCCTTCTTGTTGGTAGCCTTGGTCTTCCTTTGCTTGTGGATGATCTTCACATGTCATCTCTCTTCCCCTGTGTGTGTATCTCTGTGTATAATCTATTCTATTTAAAACTCAGAAGTGATTAGGTTTAGAACTCACCCTACTTGGTTATGATCCAATTAACATAACAAAGAAAAATCTATTTCCAAACAGGATTACATCCACAGATATATGGGTTACGATCCAGCACATGTTTTTGGGAGACAAATAGAGAGACCAGCCATCCCTCATGTTGAAGAATACAGTATGTGCCAATTCCATACTTTTGTAGGTTTGCTGTTGGAAAGGTGAGGTAGCTTGAAACAAATGGCTTCAATTTTCTCTGTGATGTAGGGGATGAGGTCACCAACTAAAAAGAAGTAGGCAGGTGGGGAAGGCTGCAGATTTAAGGAGTGTAGAGAGTTGTACATACTCCTTATGATGAATGGAAGAGTCAATCAATAAGAGAGACATAATGGTATTGCTGACTGGTATTGAGGGCTCTGTGTTTGTGTGGGTGAGAGGGGGCATCATTGGAGAGACAGGCAAGTGAAGGGTTAGATCCTAAATGCAGATGACCGGCGCAATAAACTTAATGCAAAAAGGTGGTAGTTCTAGAATGTTGTTGTTGTTAGGTGCCATTGAGTCTGTTCTAGAATAGAGGGTCACTAAGTGCCTTTCCAACTCTGATTCTAAGTTGTTTCCAAGAAGAGTCTAAAGTTAGTAAAATCATGTTCCATGTAGGTACTTAAGAATTAACTGATGGCTACAAGTGGTGACTTAATTACCTAGTGCTGCTATAACAAACTACCACAAGTAGGTGGCTTTAACAAACAAATTTATTTTCTCATAGTTTAGGAAGCTAGAAGTCTGAATTCAGGGTTTTGGTTCTGGAGGAAGGTCCTTGTCTCTTTTGAGCTTCTGCTCCTAGGCAGTCTTCATGTGGCTTAGCATCTCTCTCCCCCCATCTCTGCTTTCTCTCACTTGTTTGTTTAATATCTTTTATATCTCAAAAGAGATTGACTCAAGACACACCCAATGCTAATCCTGTCTAATTAACGTAATAAAGATGACTCATTCCCAAATGAGATTATGATCACAGGCATAGAGGTTAGGATTTACAACACATGTTTTGGGGGGACACAATTCAATTTATAACATTCCATTGCTTGACCACATGAAATTCATGTCCTTCCCACATGCAAAACACATCTCAAAACATCACAACATCTCAAAAGTCTTAAATCAACTCAAAGTTAAAAATCACATCTTCCGAATAATCTAAATCAAATATGGGTGAGACTTTAGGCATGTTCCATCCTGGGGCAAAATTTTTCTTCATCTGTGAACCTGTGAAATCTAGAATACAAGTTATCTGTTTCCAGAGTACAATGGTGGAATAGGTGCAAGGTAGACATTTCCATTACAAATGGGAAAAATTGGAGGGAAAGAAGGGAAAAAGAATACCAAACAAGTCCAAAACCCAGCAGAACAATTTACATTAGTTCTCCAGGCTTGAAAATAATCCTTTTTTCTTTGGACCATCTGGGCAATGGCCCTGCCCTCCAGACTCTGAGTGTTGGCTGTGTCCTCTGGATTTTGGGTGGGAGGCCCTTGACCCTGAGCTTCAGCTCTGCCTTTCAGGCCCACTGGGATGGCAACTCTGCTCCCTCTGCTTTGGGCGGCCCCATTCTCCTAGTCCATATGAGTGATGACTCCATCCTTTGGCCCCAGGAAGCCCCGCTCTTCTGCCCCTTGGGCATGGCAGCCCTGCCCCATCAGCTTTGGGCAGTGGCTTATCCTCCTGGCACTTGTGAATGGTAGCCCCACACTTTGGAACCAAGTTGGTGAAGATCTGACTCTTAAACTTAGGAGGCTGTGACTCCACTCTTTCAAACCAATGCAACCCTACTTCCTGTGCTCTTTCCAACAGTTCTGTTCATCTCTGAGTTGCTCCAGTGATGGCCCTTTTCATTTCTTGGAGGAAAACAGATGTAGCTCCTTTGGTCTGTTTCCTGCTCATAGAGTTCCAAGAGGCAGACAAGGGTTCTTTTCTTTATTCGTTTCTCCGTCCTCTTCAGTCTGAGCTGATGGGTTTTCTGCTGTGGTAGTTGGTTAGATCCATCAGCCACAGGCTTAATCTCTTTAACAAAAGATTGTGTAGCCACATCCTTGGTGAATATTCCAGGACACATGTCTTTAGTTTGTACAACAGAATTTTCCAAATCTTTAAGTTTTGTTTTCATTTTGCACAGTTCATTTTTAAGTCCATCTCTTTCCTCTCGCATTTTACTCTGAGTGGCAAGGAGAAACTGCACGACCCCTTTAAGATCTTGCTTAGAAATCTCCTCAGCCGGATATCCAAGTTCATCACTTACAAGTTCTATCTTCCATCAGATATTTGAAAGTAATTCAGATAAGTTCTTTGCCACTGCATAAAAAGCATGACCCTTCCTCCATTGTCCAATCACATGTTCATCATTTTCCTTTAAAGCCTCACCAGAGGCACATTTAATTTCCAGCAATATTCTGTTGCTCACATGTATTCTCTAAGACGATAGAGACTTTGTCTGTAGCTCTCCTTACTTCCTTCTTAGCCTTCACCAGAATTGCCTTTGTGGTACATAATTCTACCAGCAGTCTCTCGAAGGAAATTTAGGCTTTTACTATTAGGCACCTTAAAACTCTTCTAGCCTCTACCCGTTACCCAATTCTAAAACCACTTCCACATTTTCGGTACTTATTAGAACAGCACCCCCACTTCTTGGCACCAAATTGTCTTAGAGAACCCAGCCTAAGACAAGTGGCAATAGCCACACACTCTTTACTTTCTTACAAGTCTAGACAGTGTTTCCAGTTCTGTACTGCTACAATGATAGAGCCAAGGATGACTTTATAGAACAAGGATTCCTATCTTGGTTTCCTTCTCCAGCTGCCTGGTGCTAACAGCTTAGAGTATCTTCTTACAGTCATATGATTGGTATCTACAACTCAGAATAAGCCTCGAGACAGGAATTTGTACCATTTAATTAGAGAAGGTCACCGCACTAATCCTTAGCTGGAATGTGGTGGGCAGAGATGCAATTGGCAGACAGCAAGGCTAATTTTGTCATGTGGTGTGCAAGGGCATGTGGCAAGCCAATGGACCCCACCTTATCTAAATGCATAGCCTATAATCTTTGGTTATGATGAGGTGTCTGGGGAGGGAAGCACTAACACTAAAAGTTGCCATGGGGTTAACTGTATTTGAGAGCAAGCCTTCAAGCTTTCCTTACTCATAAAGAATTCTAGAACGTCATAGGCAGCCTTGCTGCATGACCCTTCTCCTCATCTCTGCCTGGTAAGACTTTGTGTGTGTGTGCCTTGGCAACCTCACAGTAACCCTGTGAAGCACACTGCAGTGGGGACATTTATCACATTATGTACTGAGAAGAGTGAAAGAAATGGGAGTTGGCTGAACTGAGCAAAGTAAAGCAGTGATTGTTTGTTGATCAAGGAGTCAAATGCCCATACTCAAATAATACTCATGTGGTGAACACATTTGTCACTGGATTAAAATATTAGGTGTGTTTCTCTCTGTGTATGTCTTAAGGAAAATTAGGAGTTGTCTTAATATGCTTAGTGACAGGGTATATATCAACACTTTCAGTGGAAAATCAGAATGCGTTTTAATAAATATTAAGTTCCCATGCTTCTTAAATGTCCAATATTTAGAAATGATATAAACTAATTTTTGATTATGAGAGTTGGAAACATTTTACTTTCAAGTAATTGACTCAGGGTAATAATGACTTGAAAGTATTACAAGTATTATAATTACTATAGCTATTATTTATTGTCCATTTACTTCGTGCCAGTCACTGTGCTAAGAACTTCGCATGCATTGTATCATCTAAGACATACAACAGCCTTGTGAACAGGGACTGTTATTTTATAGTATTTATTTTACAGGTGTCTATTTTACCAGCAGGGGGGCAGTGGCGGTTCAGTGGTAGAATTCTTGCCTTCCACGTAGGAGACCTGGGTTCAATTCTGACCAATGCACCTTATGTGCAGCTACCACCTGTCTATCAGTGGAGGTTTACGTTGCTATGATGCTGAACAGATTTCAGCAGACAATCCAGGCTAAGATGGACTAGGAAGAAAACCCACTCAGAGGCACCTTGGAAGAAAGGCCTGGCCATCTACTTCTAAAAATCAGCCAGTGGAAACCCTATGAATCACAGTAGTCTGCTCTGCAACTGATCATGGAGATGGTATAGAACTAGGCAGTGTTTTGTTCCCTTGTGCATGGAGTTGCCATGAGTCAGAGGTCAACTTGATGGCAGTTTACAACATTTTACCAACAAGGAAACTGGGCATTAGTAAGTGGCAAGGCTGAAATTCACACCAGGGTGTATCTGTCTCTATGCATACTCTGCTCTTCTCTGCCACTTACTCTGCAAACTTACTGTCTCTGTGCCTGAATTTCTTCTGTATAAAATGAGAATAACTAATAGCATTAATTTCATTAGGATGTAAGTATTAATTGAGACAATATGCATAAAGCACTGAGAACAATGCCTGGTATATAAAAAATACTCAAGTAGATGTTAGCTACTATCATTATTTCTTAGTTCACTGGCATAAATTATGTGTATATTAGAAGTTTTGCTACTTGAGTTCTCTTGATAATCAGTTGAGTTACTCTTTGAAGTGTTTTTATTGCAGTAGCTTGAACAAGGGCCGACTTATCCACAAACTCTTTCTTGTGATTAAAAGCTCGTATCAGCTAGCTGGTACACAGGGGTATAATTTATAAAAATAGAATAAATTAAAGCCTAAATGGTGCATAGGTGTCACTAGGTGGTGCAAACAATTAACGCGCTTGGCTACGCCCCGAAAGGCCAGAGGTTCGAGCCCACTCTGAGGTGCCTTGGAAGAAAGGCCTAGAGTTCTACTTCAGAAAAATCAGTCATTGAAAAACCTATTAGAGCATAGATTTACTCTGACACACATGGGGTCTCCATGAGTCAGAATCAACTCAATGGCAACTTGTTAAATGGTCCATTGGGAAAGCGCGTTTGTAACTACAGTTTTGTAACAACATACTCTATTTAGCTAAATAGTTAAAGACTGTGAAAAGGAAAGAAGGTGTTTAGCAACAGGCTCTTTGAGTCACTCTTCTCTATTTGTACCACTTCTTTGGTGATCTCATCTAGTCTCATGGTCTAAATACCACCTATATTCTGACAACTCCAAAATTGTATCTCCCTTTTACATCTTTCCCCAGCACACGGTAAACTGCATTTACTACATAAGCATACACCCGCTATAGGACTGGTGGACCAAGTCGCATTTAAGATTCACAGAAGTCAGAATCAATTCAAAACAAGTGCATAGCAATCCCCAAATATTCTCACAGCACAGTCACACTAATAAATGTCCACAGTTCCCTTTGGAGAATGCTCGAAGGAAGCTTCATAGTGTATATGTGCTGCAGTGTAGCAAGGTCTACCCCCAAAGGAACCACGCTCCCCATTAATCAAGAGATTCTAGGTTTCTGTAAAGAAGCTAGGCAAGAGGTTATGATACTACATTGTGTCAACGCATATCAGGTTTCTACTGGACACTGAGTTTTTCTTATTTTATTGATCAAGTAACATTTTAGTGGACTACCCATGTATTTCATTCCTAGAGACACTGTAATCAGTTTGCCACTGCCAAGGATTCCTGTAGGTCAAAACATTCTGATTACCAATTTATTCCTGCTACCTATTATGGTAAATGTACCCACATTGTCTCTGCAACTGCAGGGTCCCATTGAGCATTGAAGAAATCTCATCTAAATGGCAGTGTACCTGATGTAGAAAGGATGACAACTAGAGAGCTTTACCAAAATTCTGGTTCTCTCCTTGTCAGTGTAAAGAGAGTGTCCTTTGAGCTCGTTCAATGAATGTAGTGTGGATTGATGATGGAAATGGGGTGTGTATGCAGGTCACATATGTTAAATGTACTCCAACACTCTTGTCTCCTTAAATCTTTGGATTCTTTCTTCTACATTTTGTCAGGGATGTTCTGGCATCTCAATCTAATTAAACGCAGGCTACCAGAGTCCAAGTATCATTTACCAAAGTAAACTGTCAGAATCAATTCAAGTTAACATGTTACCTGGAAACACTTGTAAGTGCATCCACATCAATAAATTTGGCCCTTTCCAAAGTTCTATTCCATCCTCCTTGGCTGAACAACTATAGATTCCAGCCCCACGGTATTCCTTATCTTCTCTTTGTAACTGTTCCAGTGCACTCAGAAAAATTATCCCACAGCACAGTCTTTATCATCATTTTTACTACCATAATGCTGAAGGGCAGCAGCAACTTGGTCTCCCAAGGCACTTGCTTCAGTCGGCATTTTACCACAATCAATCACAAGTGATACTTTGATTAAGCATATGGCACTGCATGTCATGGCAATCCATTTCCCATTGGGAAGTAGCTCAACACTCATGCAAACCCCAGAATGACCAAATTAACCCTCAAGTACTATGTTTGATGGTCTGTTTCTAGGACCACTTCTAGTACCAATATTTTTCTCAGCCCAGATCAGTTAAAAAAACAGAAACCACGTCAGAACAATTGAATCATTTGAACAGAAATTATTCAATTTAAAGAATTATTAACTATGTCTGAATTTATCTATGTAACAGAAAAAGAAGAAAAAGAGAGAGAGGACATTAAATATTGTGGATGTAACAATTGCAGGAAACAGCCAACACCCTTAGGATTGGGGAAGCAAGGGTAAGAGGTTGGAAATTTCAAAACATAGAGGAGGAGAGGTCCCGTGATGCTGAAACTCAGCCTTCTGACAAGAGGACTCTTCTTGGCTCATGTTAATATCTTTGGTAGTGGTGGTGGTGGGGAAAGGGTGATGAAGTGGGTTCTACCAGTATTAGAAAAACTAAAAACTGGGTTTACTTGCTGTTACAGGAAGGAACTACTCATACGAAGCCAAAAAAAAGGATTACTAGAGTGACACACACAGGAGTAGGAAACAAATGAGAAGCAAACAGGAATCCTACAGCAAACAGCTTCTATTATTTTGGGGTTCATACTCATCTTGTGCTCAAACTACATTTTAAAAGGTCATAACACAGCAAATCATTGCTAGGGCAAAATAAAGACCAAATATTTAAAGACAAATGAAAATAGCACTTGTAAATTATTTTCTAAAGAGTAGCAGGAGATAGTATGTCTTCATCCCTCTCACTTTGTGTAATTTATAAAAGCAAAACATTTGTACGTATGCATATGTATGCAAAACCAAACATTTTGAGCTTATCCATATGAGCACACGATTTTAAATTTGTTTCCATATGATATTCCTTGACTAAGTGTCAAGGAAATTAGTGATATATAATGTCAAAATATCACTTTTATTGTTTATATATTTAGTGTATTTTTAGGTGAAAAATATATTATTCTGAACAAAAAAGGAGTTATCTAGAATGCAGTACAACTTTTCAAGAGCTGTTACGGTGAAGAGTTGCAAAATGAGTAGTTAATATATGAGCTGAGTCTTTACTTGGGATTTAGGTATGGCTCTTGGAAAGGAAGAAGTAATACTGCCTTTATTTGCAGACCACATAGTTGTTTATCTAGATGTTCTTAAATAAAATTGTATAAAATTGCTGACTATTATGGACTTAGCAAAATTTCAGGTCAATAAAAAAAAATCAATTGTATTTCTATATATGAGCAACAACCAATTGGAAATTGAAGTGTAAAGTATGTATCATTTATAATAGCAATAAAAATATGAAATACTTAGGAATTAGTTTACAAAATTATATACAAAATCTGTATACTTTAACCTGTAAAACATTGCTGAAAGATATTAAAGAGCTCTTAAATAAAGTGGGCAGTGGGGAGCTGGTGGTGCAGTGGTTAAGCACTTGGCTGCTAACAAAAGGTCAGCAGTTTGAATCCACCAGCTGCTCCCTCGAAACCCTATGGGGCAGTTCTACTTTGTCGTATATGGTCACTATGAATTAGAATCAACTCGACAGCAATGGGTTTGGTTTTGTTTGGAAATAAAGGGAGAGTTACCATGTCTCATGAAAATAATTATTAGTCGTCAAAGGAACATAAAATAAAACCACAACTAGATACAATTTCAAACCTAGTAAAATGGCTAAAATAAAAATGCTGAAAATACCAAGTATTGGTGAGGATTTAAAGTAACCAGAGCTCTTAACATTGCTGGTGGAAATGCAAAATGGTACAGCCACTTTGGCAAACAGTTCGGCAATCTCTTATAAAGTTAAACATATACCCACCATATGATCCACAGTTCCCACCCTTAAGTACCCAAAGGAATGAAAACAGTTGTCCACATAATAAATAATACAGGAATATTCATAGCAACTTTGTCCATAATAGCCTAAAACTGAAATAAACCAAATGTCTATCAATAGATGAATGAATTGTGTTATATCCATACGATGGAATACTATTCATCAATAAAAAGGAATCTATGATCTAGCAACAAGATAGATAAACCCCCAAAACATTATGCTAAATGAAGGAAGCCGAAAGGAAAAGTATGCATCATTCCATTTATGTGATATTCTAGAAAAGATAAAACTAAAGTGATAGAAGATTCATGGGACGTCAGACCTAGAGTTTGGGAAGAAGATTAACTGTAAAAAAGGAAAGAGAACTTTTTGAGGTGATGGAAATATTCTATACCATCATCTTATGGTGTTTATACAACTATGTACATTTGTCCAAACTTATCAAATTGGTCATTTAAAATTGGTGAATGTTACTGCACATAAATTATATCTCAAAAAACTGGTTTTAAAAATTTATGAAAGAAAATGAATTATTCTTTCATAAAAGTGAGAGTACACTTTCACCAAGAATGCAGTTGAATGCCTGTGGTTACTTTCTGAGGAAGCAAAGTGAGAATACAAAATGAAAGAGAATGAAACTCTCAATTTCCCTTAGCTCCTTAGCTCAAGGGAATATAACCATAAGATGTGATTTTTTTTTTCTTTTTTCTTTTTTTGTTATCATTCACCAAGGGAGCAAGTCTATCTCAGAGCATGATTTTAAAGTGTTTTTGGAACATGTCTCAGGTCTTTTATTAAACCCTTTTATTAAAAATATAATTTTAGGTTTGGGTACCATATGATCCAGCTATCCCACTCCTTGGAATATATCCTAGAGAAATAAGAGCTGTCACAAGAATAGATATATGCACATCCATGTGCATTGCAGCACTATTCACAATAGCAAAAAGATGGAAATAACCTAGGTGTCCATCAATGGATGAATGGATAAACAAATTATGGGATATCCACACAATGGAATACTACACAATGATAAAGAACAACAATGAAGCCGTGAAACATCTCATAACATGGAAGAAGCTGGAACTCATGCTGAGTGAATTTAGTCAGTCACAGAAGGACAAATATTGTATAAGACCACTATTACAAGAACTCAAAAAAAGGTTTAAACACAGAAGAAAACATTATTTGATGGTTATGAGGGTGGGGAGGGAGGGTGAGGGCTATTTACTAACTAGATAGTAGATAAGAATTATCTTAGGTGCAGGGAGAGACTGCACACACTACAGGGGAAGTCAGCACAACTGGACTAAACCAAAGCTAAGAAGTTTCCTGAATACAATCAAACACTTTGAGGAACAGAGTAGCAGGGGTAGGGGCCTGGAGACCATGCTTTCAGGGGATATCTAGGTCAACTGGCATAACAAAGCTTATTAAGAAAATGTTCTGCATCCTACTTTGGTGAGTGGCATCTGGGGTCTTAAAAGCTTGCAAACAGCCATCTAAGATGCATCAATTGGTCCCAACCACATCGAGTAAAGGAGAATGAAGAACCAAAGACACAAGGAAAGGATTAGCCCAAGAGACAGAAAGGGCCACATAAACCAGAGACTTCATCAGCCTGAGATCAGAAGAACTAGATGGTGCCTGGCTACCACCAATGACCGCCCTGACAGGGAACACAGCAGAGGGTCCCTGATGGAGCAAGAGAAAGGTGGGGTGCCGAACTCAAATTCTAGTAAGAAGACCAGAAAGAATGGCCCCTTGATTCTGTATATGGATTTCCAGAACTAAAATAATTTCCGAGGCCAACTCTTCAGACAGGGATTGGACTGGACTGTGGGACATAAAGTGATACTCGTGAGGAGTGTGCCTCTTATCCCAAGTAGATACAAGAGACTAAATGGGCAGCTTCTGTCCGGAGGAGAGATGTGAAAGCAGAGAGGGTTAGGAGCTGGTTAAATGGACATGGAGAATCGGGTGGAAAGCAGGAGTGTGCTGTCACAGTATGGGGAGAGCAATTAGAGTCACATAACAATGTATGTACAAATTTTTGTATGGGAAAAATTAAAAAAATACATAATTTTAGGTTTGGTTTTTACTTGGTATTTTCTGATTGGAGTGTCAAGCTTCATATTATTCATTAATGAATATGCATATATAGGTAGTCCCTGATTTACAACCTGTTCTTACAACTCTGACTTAAGTCGAGTTGGTTCTGAAGTAAGTCAACTACCTCTGTTTTTTTCATTATTATTGCCTTTTATTATCAGTATTTTTATAAATCCGATCTTTGAACCCCTGTGAGTGAACACCTAGAATAATAACATCAGGAAATTACATGCTGCAACATTGTATGCAGTACATATTACTAATGATAAGATGTTAAAAAAAATTCAGACAGTGCTAAGTGTGGTTCATCGTAACTTGAATACATTGCAAATCGAGGACTACCTGTATTCTGCCCGTTGTGTCACTGTAGACAGCATATTCTCCAAAAGAATAAATGCTCTAATTTATTGCTTTAATATGCACATGTCAGAAATGACCAAAATACACTTTTTTTAAAATTGTACTTTAGATGAATGTTTACAGAGCAAATTAGTTTCTCATTAAACAATTAATACACATACTGTTTTGTGACATTGGTTGCCAGCCCCACAACATGTCAACACTCTCCGCTTCTTGACCTTGGGTTCCCCATTACCAGCTCCCCCCACTCCACCCCCCGCCTGCCTTCTCGTCCTTGCCCCTGGGCTGCTGTGCCAATTAACTTTCATTTTGTTTTATGAGCCTATCTAATCTTTGGCTGAAGGGTAAACCTCAAGAGTGACTTCAGTACTGAGTTAAAATGGTGTCCGGAGGCTATACTCTCAGGGTTTCTCCAGTTTCTGTCAGACCAGTAACAAAATACACCTTGTTTTAATTTGCCGTCCTCATTACGAAGTTTGGGAAAGTCTTTATATTTACAAGGGAGCCCTGGTTGCGCAGTGGTTAAAGCACTTGACTGCCAACCAAAAGATTGGCAGTTTGAACCCACCAACTACTCTGTGGGAGAAAGATGTGGCAGTCTTCTTCCATAAAAATTTACAGCCTTGAAAACCCTATGGGGCAGCTCTACTCTGTCCTATAGTGTTCCCATGAGTCAGAATCTACTTGATGGCAGTGAGTTTTTACATTTACAATGTCATCTTTATTTACTTTAAGTTATACCTGGCACTTGCTTAGGTTCATTTGCCATACTAGAATTTTCTATACATCTTCTTAATTTAATTTATTCCTCACACTATCCAGGGAGTAGGGATTATCCCATTTTTGGATGAGAAAACTGAGGCTAAGAAAGGCTAAGTGGCTGACTCAAGCTCAGAAAGTCAGTAAGTGGTAGAACTGGAATGTGAACAAGAGTTGGGCATCTGGCTTCGAAGTCCATGATCTTTATATCCCAGCACCCACTGGTTCTAAAATAAGTAAAGGATGAGGAAGAGAGATGAACAATGATGTAGTGCTCTGGGGGACAATACAAATCTGTGAGAGTCAGACACAGACTTGCTTCTCAGCCTAAGAAAAACCTTTGTGGTCATCAGTTACCATTGGAAGCAGACAGGCCTGTCTTCCAAGGTACCTCTGGGTGGGTTTCAATCATTAACCTTTCGGCTTGTTGTAGAACACTTAACCATTGTGCCAGTCAGGGGCTCCTGAGAAAGCCTAGGTGTTCAGAAAGGTAGCCCCAAGCCTTCTGAGTTCCAGGAACAGCCAGTGTTTGTGCATTGGAAATCAAATCATACTCCTGAGGGCTGATACACACACACATATATGCATACACATATACATGTGTATAGATACATATGTACATACATATAGGTGTATATATATGTGTCTATATGTGTCTGTGCATCTGTGTGTGTGCAGGTATATATAGACATACACACACACATATATTTTAAGTGTTTCAGGTGATTCTAATGTGTAGCTGGGTTTAACAATTGTTTTAGAACAGCTGTTCTCAAGGTTTAATACGCAACAGGATTTTACCTGGAAAATTTGTTAAAAAACAGATGATGGGCACAACTTAGGATTTCTGACTCTTCAGATCTGAGGTGGCATGAGAGAATTTGCATTTCTAACAAGTTCCCAAGTGATGCTTACCCTGCTGGCCCAGGGACCTACTTCACCTTGAGAACTACTGTTTTAAAAGTTACTGACTTCTGATATATACTGTTGTTGTTGTTAGGTGCCCTTGAGTTGGTTGCGACTCATAGTGACCCCATGGACAACAGAACAATACGTTGCTCGGTCCTGCACCATCCTCACAATCATTATGTTTCAGTCCATTGTTGCAGCTACTGTGTCAATCCATCTCATTGAGGGTCTTCCTCTTTTTTCACTGACCCTCTACTTTACCAAGCATGATGTCCTTCTCCAGGGATTTGTCCCTCCTGATAACATGTCCAAAGTAAGTGAGACAAAATTTTGCCATCTTTGCTTTTAAGGAACATTCTGGCTGTACTTCCTCCAAGACAGATTTGATATATACTAGCTAGTAGAAGTTCATTCTCCTCCCCCCGCCCCCGATGATATGTTTATTAACTCTGACAATTCTTTTTTTTTTTTTTACTTTATTTATTTATTGTACTTTAGATGAAGGTTTACAGAACAAACTAGCTTCTCATTAAACAGTTAGTATACATATTGTTTTATGATGTTGGTTAACAACCCCACGACATGTCAACACTCTCCCTTCTTGACCCTGGACTCCCTATCACCAGCTCTCCTGCCCCTTCTGCCTTCAGTTCCCGCCCCTGGACTAATGTACCCCTTTAGTCTTGTTTTGTTTTATGGGCCTGCTAATATTTGGATGAAGGGCAAACCTTGAGAATGACTTCATTATTGAGCAAAATGGGTTTCTGGGGGCCATACTCATGG
>NW_004444142.1:3883194-3884849 GCF_000243295.1 Trichechus manatus latirostris
TTAGTCCTTTGGACTAACCTTTCCCTTGTATCTTTAGTTTTCTTCATTCTCCGTTGCTCTGGAATGGGTGAGACTAGTGGAGTATCTTAGATGGCCGCTCATAGGCTTTTAAGACTCCAGATGCTACTAACCAAAGTAGAATGTAGAACATTTTCTTTATAAACTACGTCATGCCAATTGAGTGATATGTTCCCTGAGACCATGATCCCCACAACCCCCAGCCCAGCAATTTGTTCCCTCAGGGAGTTTGAATGTGTCTATGGAGCTTCCATGACCTTGCCTTGTACAAGTTGTGCTGGCTTCTCCAGAAATGTGTACTGTCTTACCTTTCACCAAAGTTACCACTTATCTATTGTCTTATTTAGTGTTTTTCCATCCCTACTCCTCCCGTCCCTCGTAACCATCAAAGATTGTTTCTTTTGTGTGTAAACCTTTTCATGAGTTTTTACAGTAGTGGTCTCATACAATATTTGTCCTTTTGTGATTGACTTATTTCACTCAGCACCATGCCCTCCAGATTCATCCAGTTATGAGATGCTTCACAGATTCATCATTGTTCTTTATCATTGCATAATAGTCCATTGTGTGTATGTACCATAGTTTGTTTATCCACTCATCGTTGATGGGCATCTAGGTTGTTTCTATCTTTTTGCTGTTGTGAAAAATGCTGCAATGAACATGGGTGTGCATATGTCTATTTGTGAGATGACTCTTATTTCTCTAGGATATATTCCTAGGAGTGAGATTGCTGGATCATACGGTATTTCTATTTCTAACTTTCTAAGGAAGCACCATATCATTTTGCAAAATGGTTGTATCATTTTGTATTCCCATCAGCAGTGCATAAGAGTTCCAATCTCCCCGCAGCCTCTCCAACATTTGTTATTTTCTGTGTTTTTGATTTGTACTGGTAATGCTGGGGTGAGATAGTATCTCAATGTGGTTTTGATTCACATTTCTCTAATGGCTATTGATTGTGAGCATTTCCTCATGTGTCTGTTAGCCACTTTAATGTCTTCTTTGGTGAAGTGTCTGTTCATTTCCTTTGCCCATTTTTTAATTGTATTATTTACCATTTTGTT
Source organism: Trichechus manatus latirostris (assembly GCF_000243295.1). Taxonomy (NCBI): domain Eukaryota; kingdom Metazoa; phylum Chordata; class Mammalia; order Sirenia; family Trichechidae; genus Trichechus; species Trichechus manatus. Next base: position 3,884,277 of record NW_004444142.1, read on the forward strand.
GTAGAGGTGTTAGATTTTCCTGTAGATTTTAAAGATTAGATCTTTGTCTGATTTGTAATAGCCAAAAATTTTTTCCCAGTCTGTAGGTTGTCTTTTTACTTTTTTGGTGAAGTCTTTTGATGAGCTTAAGTGTTTAATTTTTACAAGATCCCAGTTATCTAGTTTATCTTCTGAAGTTTGTGTGCTGTTGGTTATGGTTTGTATCCTGTTAATGCCATGTATTAGGGCCTCTAGTTTTGATTCTATTTTTTCTTCTACGACCTTTATAGTTTTTGGCTTTATATTCAGGTCTTTGATCCATTTTGAATTAGTTTTTGTATATGGTGTGACGTATGGGTCCTGTTTCATTTTTTTTGCAGATGGACATTCAGTTTTCTAGCACCATTTGTTAAAAAGGCAATCTTTTCCCCATTTGATGGACTTTGGGCCCTTGTCAAAGATCAGGTGACCGTAGGTGGTTGGATTTACATCTGGGTTCTCAGTTCTGTTCCGTTGGTCAATGTATTTGTGGTTGTACCAGTACCAGGCTGTTTTGACTACTGTAGTTGTATAGTAGGTTCTGAGGGCAGGTAG
>NW_004444142.1:3886187-3887856 GCF_000243295.1 Trichechus manatus latirostris
TTTTTTTTAAAATAAATCATGTAATACAGTTTTATTACTTTTTGTCTAATCATTTTTGGTAGTAAAATACACATAACATAAAATTTATCATTTTAACCATTTTAAAGTGTACAATTCAAGTGGCATTAAGTACATTCCCAATGTTGTACAACCATCACCACTATCTAGCTCCAGAACATTTTCATCACCCCAAAAGGAAACCCCAGACCTACTAAACAGTCACTTTCCATTGCCCTTTCCCCCCAGCCCTAGGAAAACACTAATCTACTATCTCTCTCTACCATTTGCCTTTGCCTATTCTTCATATTTCCTGTAAAAGGAATTATAATACGTGACATTTTGTTTCTGTCTTCTTTCACTTAACATAATGTTTTCAAGATACCTCATGTTGTAGCATGTATCAGTACTTCATTTCTTTTAATGGCTGGGTAATATTCCATTGTATGGATATACCACATTTTGGTGGTATCCATTCATCTGTTGATACACATTTGGTTTGTTTCCACCTTTTGGCTATTGTTAGTAGTGCTGCTATGAACATTTGTGTACAAGTTTTTGTTAGAATGTCTATTCCAGCTTTTTGCTATAAAGGTAGGAGTGAAGTGCTGGGTCATATGGTAATTCTATGAATTTATTAATCTATAATTGATCACTGTGATTAGAGAACCTTAATGGCAGACCCAGTAATTGTAAGTCATGTGGAATTTTCTTGTATATGTCGTTATTTCACATTAACCTGTTGTTAGTAAATAAGACACTTATGATGACTGAAAAAGTGAAATAGTGGTTGTGCCTGTCTTCTTTAGGTGTTTGCCCAGCTATTGTGAACATGGGGGTGAATGTTCCCAGTCATGGGACACCTTCTTCTGTGACTATACAGACACAGGTTATATGGAGCAACCTGTCATTCCTGTAAGCCTCACACCTTACTTGCTTTGGTTTGTCTTCTGATTTATTTGTCATTTCATTTTTATTGGCTGTTTATATGTATCTGCATATTTGCAATCATGTGGAAAAACACACAAGAGTAAATGTTTTAACACCAAATTAATTTCTAGTTTGTTTATTTTAATCCACCTCATTTAATATAAGGGTGTTGCAGTAACCCACATAAATATATAACATCAAGTAGGATAGGAAAAAAGAAGCTGGCAAACAACGAGAAAATAAGCATAAAACCAAAAAACCCGTTGCCGTCGAGTCAATCCCAATTCATAGCGACCCTATAGGATAGAGTAGAACTGCCCCATAGGATTTCTAAGAAGTGCCTGGTGGAATCAAACTACCAACCTTTTGGTTAGCAGCTGTAGCTCTTTCTTATTTTTCTTTTCTTTTTTTCTTGTTATAAGTAAATGAAGTTTACATTTCAAGTTAGTCTCCCATATAAAAATTTTTTTTGCATACATTGTTATGAGACCCTAATTGCTCACCCCATTCTGCGACAGCACACTCCTCCTTTCCACCCCTGATTCCCCATGACTATTCCACCTGCTCCTAACTCTCTCTGCCTTCCCATCTCACCTCTGGACAAAAGCTGCCCCTTTGGTCTCCTATATCTACTTGACTCAAAGGCACACTCTTCACAAGTATCACTTTATGTCCCACAGTCCAGTCCAATCCCTGTCTGAAGAGATGGCCTCAGAAATTGTTTTAGTTCTGGGCTGATAGA
>NW_004444142.1:3897675-3934706 GCF_000243295.1 Trichechus manatus latirostris
TTTTTTTTTTTTTTTTTAATCCATTCTGTTACTCTGTCTCTTGGTGGTTGCGTTTAGGCCATTTACATTCAGTATAATTATTGATAGGTGTGGGTTTATTGCTGTCATTTTGTAGTGCATTTTTTTGTGGTGTTGATGATTTCTTTGTTCCTCTTGCTCTCCTGTGCTGAATTCCTTTTGTTTGTGGATTTTTTTTTTCATTTTTTTGTTTTTGTAGATTTTGTTTTACTGAGACTTTATGTTTTTTTTCTTTATTTGGATGAGTTGATTTGTTAACTTTCTTTGTTCTTACCTTGAAATTTTCCCTTATCTTCCTAGGTTTGAACCAGTCTATTATTACTTGGTATCGCCTTGCCTTATTCTCAATTAGAAACTTCTATACCTGCACCATTTAATCCTCTTTTATTGTTCTGATGCTGTTGTCTTTTACAGATTAACCTCTCTGGTTCCCTGTTTTAATTCTTCTGGTTTTGGATAGTCCTTGAGAGTTCATTTCCTAGGTTGGTATCTGACTGGTATGATCTTGCGTCCTAGATTTAGGCTGTGGTCTGATGTTGTTTGTCCTCAGACCAAAGAACTCCCTTTAATAATTCTTGTACGTTTGGTTTTCACATATTCCTTTAATTTCTGTTTATCTGGAAACGTCCTAATTTCACTATCATATTTAAATGAGAGTTTTGCAGGATATATTATTCTTGGCTGGTAATTTTTTTCTTTCAAGGTTTTATATATGTCCTCCCATTGCCTTCTTGCCTGCATTGTTTCTGCCGAATAATCAGAGCTTAGTCTTATTGTTTCCCTTCTGTATGTGACTTTTTGTTTTTTTCAAGCTGCTCTCGTGATTCTTTCTTTGTTTTTGGTTTTAGCGAGTGTGATTATGATATGTCCTGGTGAGTTTCTTTTGGGGTGTTTTGTTGAACTTCTTGGATGGTCAGCTTTTCATCTTTCATGATATTAAGGAAGTTTTCTGTCAGCAGTTCTTCAATGATCCTCTCTGTATTTTCCGTTTTCTCCCGCTGTTCTGGATCTCTGATCACTTGTAAATTTTTGCTTTTGATTGTATCCAACATAATTCTCAGGGTTTCTTCATTTTTCTTCATTCTTTTTGCTAATTTTTCCTCAAACAAAGTTGTATCCAAGTGTTTGTCCATCATTTCAAACCTGCTTCTCAGCCATTCTATGACACTATCCATTTCCGAAATCTTGTTGTTTATCTCTTATATTTCTCATTGTTGTTTTTGTATGATTTCTACTTGTGAATTTATTTTGGCATTTTGTTCCTGTATTATTTTCCTAATTCTTCCATTTTTTTCTTGTCTCTATTTTCCATGAATTTGTCTATTTTTTCCTCATTTTTGTCTGTTTTTTGCTGCGACTCCTGGATAGCTCTGAATATTAGAGATTTGAATTCCCTATCAGGTAGTTCTAGTGCCTTTTCTAGAAGTTCATTCTAAATAATCTTAATTAACTCTTGATTTCAGAAATTCAGTCCACACAGATTATTTAGTGTAAGATGTATTTATTGTGTATCAAGCGCCATAGATTTTAAATGGGCGGTGATGTGACCAGATTTGCATTTTAAAATCATTACTGTGGCAGTGGTCTGAGGGAAGGATGGGAGGAACGCGAGAGTAATGCATGTTTGGAGGCAACAAGATAGTGGCTAACTGCTCTGGCTCTGGAACTAGATTTCCTGGGTCTGAATCATCCCTGATCTTCCTCTTACTAGTTGTAGTACTTTGAGTAAATTATATAATTTCTATGTGCCTTATGTTTCCTCATCTGTATAATAAGAAAAAAAAATAGAATTTATTCCTTAGGTTGTGAAAGAAGGATTAAATGAATCAATTCATGTTAAGTGCTTAGAACAGTGCCTGGCTGATAGAAAGTACTCAGTAAATGTTGGCTACTATGATTATTGTTGTTTAGGTGACAAATGTTTGAAGGCTAAGTTAAGGGAGTAGCAGTGGGGATGGAGTAGGGGAACATTTTTGTATGATAGTATTATAGATTGAATTGTGTCCCCCCAAAATACATGTTGGAATCCTTAACCCTTATACCTGTGAATGTAATTCCATTTGGGAATAGGGTTTTTTGTGTTATGTTAATGAGACCATATCAATGCAGAGTGCATCTTAAATATAATGACTTTTGAGATATAAAAAGAGCAGATTAGGCACAGAAGCAAGGGAGGGCAAATAGGGGGAAGATAGATGCCAGCTGGAGATCATCAAGGAAAGCTTTGCACTTTTGATCTTGGTTTTCCTTCCACCTTGTGGGGTTGGAGGAGGTCAGACACTGCCCCCATGCTATTTTTACAGAAACTAAGGCCAATAGTTAGGCAGCAAATCTTGGTAACACTTTGATTTAGAAGGGAATGAAGAGATGCTGGCTAGGGCACCTGGCTAGATAGGCTGGCTATGGTATCATTTCCTGTGGTGGCGATCACAAAAGGAGGGTTGCTGTTAATGAAAAAGTGGAAGGAGTTTGTTTTGTATATATTGAGTTTGAGACACATTTGCTGCATCCAGGGGAGATGTCCTGTATGCTATAGGAGAGATTATACAGGTCTGACATCAAGAGACAGACTTAGCCTGGGGATAAAGATTTGACAGTCAAGAGTGTATTTACGACATATCATCTATTGGGCAACTAACATTTTTTAAAACTAATAACTGAGAAAATAAATGGAAAAATTGAGATTAAAAAAAAAAAAAACTCCTAAAAGGGTTTTAAGCAAAGGTATAGGATGGAGCTCTCAGGGGGCCCTGGCAAAAACAATGGAAAATGCAGCCTTACGAAGAGTACATGATACACCAGAAATCTTAGGAAGAACCAAGAATGCTCACCATTTCTGTAAAACTACAAAAGTAGATTCCTGTTGTCTAGGTGATGTTTGCATTTCCCAGACCACAGAGGGAACAGAGACTATAAAAGAAGGGATTTTTACCTTTAAAGTCATAGATGGCATTCTAGTGCAAGGTGAGAGAAATATCACACTTGCAACTCATGGTCCCTTTGATAAATTTTCTTTGAACAGTGGGGGCCTAGGCTAAAGTAGTTCCACAATGCATAATGCTACCTCTGTAAGAAAATCTGACAGTTATTTCAGTTTTCTTAAAAATATGAAACTAAGAGCTTACAGTTATCATAGCATGCTGCAGTGATCTATGAACTAAAATTAAAAATTAGAATAAATAAAGAAAACAAGGAAGAAGCATATATATATATAATCATTCTGGGAACAGGAGTTCAAATTTCCCTTCCAGAATTAGAAAAAGAAATTAAAAACTATAATAAGGGATTTAAGTGGTATTTTATAATCTAGGTGTGTAAGACATATACTATTGTTTCTTCTAAATTAAACTTGACCCCAAGCTCCAATACCCTAGAAATGGTTAATTCACTCTAAGTTATCATTACTGGGGTTCCTTCTCTATCTTCAAGTGTCATGCAAGGATTTTCAGGAGCTCAAATTGAGCAGGCTTTTTGGGATGTGGTCATCATTCTGGTTACTACTGAGTAGCCCATGATCCTTTAAATCTAGGGGTGGTGTTTCCTCTTTCCTATGCAACCCTCAAAGCCTAGTTTTAATGAGGCTGGATGTCTTTGAGCCAAGCCTTGCTTCAAGTTGCCCCTCATGAAACCATTCCCAGCTTCCCTTTCTCCCACACCAAATTCAAATGTCTGCTTTAAGCATTGCAATATAACGTGGCCCAAAGGTGTAGGTGGGCATGAATTCATGGTAATAAACATGAACCACCAGGTTTTCCAGGAAGTGGAAAACCTCATAGTGCACCCTAACCAGGGGCTATGCTAACCTCCCAGGAGGCATTACAACCACATAGGGGGCTTTATCCAACTATACCCAAAAAAACCAAACCAAACCTGTAGCCATCAAGTCGATTCCAACTCATAGTGACTCTGTAGGACAGAGTAGAACTGCCCCATAGAATTTCCAAGGAGTGCCTGGTGGATTTGAACTGCTGAACTTTTGGTTAACAGCTGTAGCACTTAACCACAATGCCAACAGGGACTATAGAGACACTTATTTAAAAAAGATCACTGTTTGCAGTGTAACTCTCTCCACCCTTGAGAGTCACTGGTAGCAAGATCCTGTTACCTATAGGAATCTATCATATTCTTCAGGTGTGATGAAAAACCAGAGCTCCAAGACCTATAGGGGAACATGAGGGTCCCTACTGAACCATTCTAAGTAAGAAATGACCCTCTTCCCAAAAGGAGGCACAAAAAAATGTGCAGTAGCAGCTGAAGGCAAGGAAGGATTTCTGGTTTCCAGTAGAGCCTCAGAAAATTTAGAAAGAACCCTCTCAGGCAGTTTTTAGAGATGACATGGTTTCCAAAAAAACTTGTACACAGGACCTCTGTTTCTGGGAATATGGAGTAGCTGAACTTTTCCCTATTCCTGGCACTAAATACAACTAAACACACTATACACTCTATATAAAACAAACAGAGGAAGATTCTGGAAGATGGAGAGAAGTTGACAGACCAACTAGGACCTTATATATGGTGTGAGGTCGAAGACGAAACCTTGGAAACCTTGTTAAAAATCAACTGACCATGAATGTAAGGATTTATTTTATTATTCTTAATTCTATTCCATTTACTTGGATGTCTATGCTTAAGCCAGTACCACGCTGTTTTGATTACTGTAGCTTTGTACTAAGTCTTGAAATCAGGCAGTATGAGTCCTCCAATTTTGTTCTTTTTCAAGATTGTTTAGGTTATTCAGCATTCTTTACTTTTCCATGTGAATTTTGGCATCAGCTTGTCCATTTCTGCAAAGAAGTTAGCTAGTATTTGATAGTGATTACATTGAATCTGTAGATCAGTTTGGGGAGTATTGCCATCTATAAAAATGGCTTGAGGGCAACAGCACAAGGGGGAAGGAGAACCAAGATCAACAGCACAAGGTTGACTCTCATGAGGCGGAGGCCAGACAAGCCTCCTCTTTTTACTGTTTTTACTAATTCTGACACCAACTGTCCCTCGCACAGCACTCTCTACTGGGTTTAGTAATTCATTGCAATGGCTACACAGAACTCAAAGAGCATACTTATGATTATGGGATTTATTAGGGAAGTAACAGTTGCAATTCAGGCTCAGGAACACTTAAGATACAGTTCTTCCATCAGGATAGACTCTTCCCAGCCACACTTGCAGGAATGCCTCTCCCTGACCCTCAGTCTCTGCCCAAAGGCACTTAGCTTTCTCTCCCTGTGGGCCAGGAAGTCTACTGCACCATTTCTTGCTGCTGTGTGTCTCCTGCTGGTCCCTCCTTCCTTGGTGGTGGTGGGCTTCTGCCATCTGCTCTGGAATTGGCTTTCTTTTAAGGCAAAACTGACCAATCCCCTTGGTGGGCCACAATTATCACACAGTCACGCCAATCACCTGGATGGGAGTTATTAAGACCATGGTTAGAAAGGCCACACAAATGTAATCTATTGCACTGCACCATCTTAACAATATTGAAGCTTCTCGTACATAAACATGGGATGTCTTTCCATTGGTTTAGGTCTTTAATTTCTTTCAACCTTGTTTTGTAGTCTTCAGAGTATAAGTTTTGCACTTCCTTTGCTTAACTGATTCCTAAGTATTTTGTTCTTTTTGATGGTATTTTAAGTATAATTATTTTCAATTTGTTCATTTTTACTGTATAGAAATGCAATTGATATTTGTATGTTGGTGTTGTATTCTGTGACCTTGATGAGCTTATTCATTATTTCTAATAGTTTTTTAATGGATTCTTAGAGGGTCTTCTGTGTAAATGATTGCATCATCTGTAAATAGTGATAGTTTTACTTCCTTTACAGTCTATTTTCCTTTTATTTATTCAATTTACTTATTTAGCCTAACTGCCTGGGCTAGAACCTCCAGTACTATGTTGAATAGAAGTGGCAAGAGCAGACATGCTTGTCTTGTTCCTGATTTTCACCCTTAAGTATCATTAGCTATCAGTCTTATGTAGGTATCCTTTTGTATATATTTTTTAACACCAAGGGGGTTATACCAAACTTACTAATTTTTAGCCACAAACATTTCTCTGTATCATTAAAGTCAATATCATTTTAATGGTTTATGGCATCTGTTGTATGTAGTCATCTTTTAAAATTAATTCTCTCTTATTGTGTCTCTAAGGTTAATTATTCTAAAAATTATTCTAATAAATCCATGTAGTTAAATCCATGATTATTTACTTAGGCTAAAATCTGAGAAGTAGCATATCTCGGTAAAAAGTCAAATACTTTATGATATATTTTTTTAAAGTATGTTTTAGAAATATTTGTTCTGCTTGTATTTTCACTCCAACTGAATATTCAGCTTCTTGAGGGCAGAGCCTGATTTTTACTCCTTGGTACCCACAATAGATCCTAGCACGGGGTCATTTATGTAGGAGGTACTTAGGAAAAATATTTTAAATGGATAGGTATTTATTCATAAACTTCATCAATGTATCTAAGATATTTCAGTTGAGTTTTTTAAAGCTTTTACAGCAAAAAATACTGTATATATACTCGATGGCATTTCTTTTTCTTTCTTTTTTTTGTACATTCTTTTTATCCAGCTTTGTTTTAAACTTGCTACTTCTCTGGTGTCTGGTTATCAAAAATGTTTCAAAACTTTTTTATTTTTTTTCCAGTCCAGGCAGAGAAGGGAGTATCAGGAACTCGGCCCTTAAGAATACATTGTTTAAATAGTGCAGGATTTTGGTCAGTAAATGTAGTAATAATCTTAGTTTCTTTTAATAGCTGGATTGAAAGAATATTTTCAACTTGTCTAAACAATCACCACAGGTAATAACAATAAAGTTTTGCAACTAGGCAACCCGAGTTGACTGAGAAGCTAGGTGTGTTTAGTAGACAGTTTGCAGAGAGAAGAGACAAAGAGGAACAAATGAGTTAAAGAATGGAAGGGGAGGAGCCATCTGAAAGACCATGAAAGAAGCCAAAAGAAATTTCATGAAAATCTGTGCCTGGTGAAACCAACAGGAAAAGTTAATGGTTATCAACTGTAAATAGTCAGAGCTTTTGTGCTATTAGAGTTTATCCACTGCCATCAAGTTGGTTCCAACTCATAGTGACCCTATAAGACAGAGTAGAACTGCCCCATACGGTTTCCAAGGCTGTAATCTTTACTGAAGTAGACTGCCACATTTTTCTCCTGTGGAGCCTCTGGTGGGTTCAAACTGCTGACCTTTCAGTTAGCAGCTGAGTGCTTAACCACTGCACCACCAGAGCTCCTTCTAGGAGATAGTAAAACCAAAACCAAAACCAAACCCATTGCTGTCCAGTCGATTCCAACTCATGGCAACCCTACAGGACAGAGTAGAACTGCCCCGTACAGTTTCCAAGGAACAGCTGTTGGATTCCAACTGCCAACCTTTTGATGAGCAGCCGAGCTCTTAACCATTGTGTCACCAGGGATCCAGGATATAGTAGTTAATAGGAAATAATTGAAAAAAAGGACTGAAAGCTGTGAATCAGCATGTCATCATGGCACTCCAAAAGATCAGCAATATCCCCCAGGGGCATGCTACTGTCTTTGCTTGGATCCTGGAGCAATCCACATAAAAGAGGCTGGGAAGGGACGCATCAAAAGTTGATGAACTAGATGGGGAGCTAGTGTTCTGAGAAAGATCCCATAAAGTCATCGCCACTGTGTGTAGCTTCCACTGTGATCTCTATTTCTGGGTTTTGAGAGCCTTCTTCTTCGTTCTTGCAGCCATTACTCTAGTAGGACTATTATTTACCTATACTGCCATTCCTTACAAGGTCTGCCTTCCTCTTGCCAAACCACTCTTCATACTGATGATCAATCTTTCCAAAACCCCACTTCAGCATGTCTGACTTTGCTGAAGAACTGGCAGTAGTTCCCGCTTCACTTCCATACTTTTCTACTAATTTTTTAAGCTCTTCCACAAACTATTACGAATCTTACTTCACAGTTCTTTTCTCAAATCTTTAGGCCTTGCCTCACTTAAGTCAGAATTTTTATTTTTGCTTCTGTGGTTTTATTCAGCTAACTCCTCTACCCTGCTTCCCTCAGTATAGAGGCTACTCATCCTTTAAGGCTCAGTTTAAATCCCATTTTTAACTTGAAACTTAAGGTTACATACTTCAGCTCACAAGTGTGTCTTTATTTTATTTTCTCTTTACTTAAGATGAATTTTTTAACTAGGATACTGGAAAAGAAATGACCTCATTTAACATTCTGTCAAATCCAGTTGTTTCATATATTTCCATTCTGCTTTCTAACCAGATAGTAAGCATTGTGACAATGGAAGCCATTTCAAGAATCCTATAGTAAGGCAGGCAGTGTTGGACACTGAGCAGTTAACACACAGTACATGCTGGTTGACTGAGGAAGCCATATTGGACAAGATAAAATGTTACAAGGATGCAATGTTTGGGGAAGTGATCAACAGTTGAGTGACACTAGTCAGAGACAGTTTCCAAAGAAGGTGATATAATTTTGCAAGGGTTTTTGTTTCTTCTTTCTTCAAAGGCTTAGAATTCGTAGAGACAGGAAAGAAAAAATTCCAAATATTATATGGTTCACTGTGTTGTTTGGTGCAAACATCCTAGGGAAACTGGAACCTGGAATATTTGATGGGTTCTCCAAAAATGACATGTCAACCTGGAGTGTGCTGTATTTTCTTTTATTGCTCAGAATCCCTGTGATTATTAATAGTGGAGATCATCCAAGGGCAAAGAATGTGTGGTCCTTTGACCAGAGACTAGATTCCATAAATAAAACAGCTTAGTAATTATCATCTCTTCTCTCTCCAGTCCACTTCTTCCACCCACAGCAATGAAGGACTCCATTAAAAAACATTACTATTTTATTTAAAATGCCAAATTGATTTAGTATTCTTTTTAATTTCCCAGTAGACTTCTAAGAGATTATAGAACCATCTGTGTATGCCCAGAAGTGGTAGTAATAATAGCAGAATAACCTGCCACAGCCTTGCTGGCCCTTTCTCTTTTATAAGTGACCTAAATGGGGTCATTACCTTTGCTGATCTTCATCAAGTAAGTCTCCCATAACTTTTTTCAAACTGGTAACATCTCAATACTCTTTCAGCACATAGGTATGTCAACAATGAACTACGCTGAAGTAAACTGTTCAGTAGACTACTTAATAGGCTTATTCATTAGCCAGAGTTCATGAAAAATTTGAGCTGGCTCATCCTTAAACTGTTTTTATGCACTGTGCATTCTTTGGTAGTCTGGTGAAGCTTATAAACCACTTTTATACTAGTTATTAAGCTATTATCTCTCAGCTCCAGGCCCACCCTTCTATCTTCCACTTTGTAATGCTGGGGCTGGGACTTCGTAAACCACATTTTGGCAGACCACTTGTACTCCTGCTGGGATCTGCCAATAGAAAGCACCAGAGAGAAGAAGCAAGGCTGGAGTAGGGAAAAGGGACTTTCTCCTTTGGTTTGTTTTCTGCCTGTTTCACTCATGCTATACTTCTTCACCTTAGAAGCAGCATTGTCTTTTCATAGCAACAGCTGAATTCATTTGACAGTTTTTCCAACACTTGTAGAGTTGGTATATAGCACCACCTCAGACACATCAGCTCTAGCTGGTGCTCCTTCTGCAGAAGTCTGAGTTCTAGCTCCATAGGACCCCTCCTCTAGGGCTCTAAGTTCTAAAAATTCCAACCTCTTTGTTTTGTTCCTCCAGACCAAAGTGTGCAGCTACCTCGTGCAATTGCTACCTCCATGAGATCTTAATGCAGTGGTAGGCAAATCCATGTACATATTGTCTACAGCTGTTTTAAGTCTACAACAAAAGAGTTGAGTACTTGTGACTGACACCATATGACCTGCAACCTGAAAATATTTACTGCTTGACCTTTTGTATAAAAAGTTTACTGAACCCAGCTTCAGTGTTTTATTCTTGCCTTTTTAGTTATTAACTTTATACTGAACTAATATTTTTTATATTAAAATCACTCTGCTCAAATAACTAGTGTGGTTTTTGTCTCTTACTTTAACCCTGACTAATATAGAAATTGGTACCAACAGTGGTCCCGGCAACAAACACCCAAGATGGGGTTTAGTCATGTTCTTCGTCTTGAACCTAATCCTGAAATTAGATACTAGTAATCTATGGCATACAGTAGCATCTTTTTTAATCAAATTACCACCTATTATTGATTGCAATCAGGTACCTACTAAAGCAAGTTCCTAAGAAGCTGCTGAACTGGACCATTATGGCAATATTGATGACTACAAGGGCTGTAGTATGGGGTAGGTTTTCTGATTATACTGGAGCTTGTACAGAAAGAAAATGTCAACTCAGAGAACCAAAGAGCTTCTAAAGCAGCCTTAAAAGAATATTTTATTTTTTTGTAGCCACAGAGCTAACACTACTAAAATAAAATACAAAATGTAATTGGGCAAGTTGAACAATTACAACATAAGTTGAATTCATAGTTTTGTCAAGTCTCTCGTATGCAAGTGCTAAGTCTAACCTGGGAAGAAATGCATTACTATGGGTGCATCTTAGAATGTTGCTTTTTAGATGCATAAAATAAGACACAGACTCAAAAAGAAAACCAACTGTATGGGGATAAAGTAATCAATGTTCTGCTGCTATTGGTAAGGTTTTCACTGGCCCATTTTTTCAGTAGATGGCTGTGTCCTTCTTCCCAGACCATCTTAGTCTGGAAGCTCCACTGAAACTTGTCCACCATAGGTGTCTTAGTCATCTAGTGCTGCTACAACAGAAATACCACAAGTGGATAGCTTTAACAAAGAGAAATTTATTTCTTCAGAGTAAAGTAGGCTGAAAGTCCAAATTCAGGGTGTCAGCTCCAGGGGAAGGCTTTCTCTGTCTGTCCGCCTTCTCTTCATTGTTTCCCCAGACTAGAAGCTTCTCCGCACAGGGACCCCGGGTCCAAAGGACACGCTCTGATCCTGGCACTGCTTTCTTGGTGGTATGAGGTCCCCCTGTCTCTCTGCTCACTTCTCTCTTTTACATTTTAAGAGATTGCCTCAGGATACAATCCAATCTTGTAGATTGAGTCCTACTGCACTAACACAACTGCCGCCCATCCTCCCTCATTAACATCATAGAGGCAAGATTTACAACACATAGGAAAATCACACAATACCGAGAATCATGGCCCAGACAAATTGATACACACGTTTTTGAGGGGACATAATTCAATCCATGACAACGGGTGACCCTGCTGGTATTTGAAAACAAAGATGTCACCTTGAGGACTAAGGTGTGCCTCACCCAAGCTGTAGTATTTTCAATAGCCTCATACACATGCGAAAGCTGGACAATGAATAAGGAAGGCAGAAGAAGAACTGATGCCTTTGAATTACGGTGTTGGCAAAGAATAGTGAATATACCATGGCGTGCCAGAAGAATGAACAAATCTGTCTTGGAAGAAGTACAGCCAGAATGCTGATTAGAAGCAAGGATGGTGAGACTTTATCTCACTTACTTTGGACATGTTATCAGGACGGACCAATCCCTGAAGAAAGATATCATGCTTGGTAAAGTAGGGGTCAGTGGAAAAGAGGACAACCCTCAATGAGATGGATTGACACAGTGGCTGCAACAATGGGCTCAAACATAGCAATGATTGTGAGGATGACGCAGGATCAGGCAATGTTTTGTTCTGTTGTACGTTGGGTCACTATGAGTTGGAACTGACTCAATGGCACCTAACAACAACAACAACAAAGTAATCTGTTAAAATGCTTTTTAAAATTATCGTTTTAAAGAACAAGATATAGCAGCAGATCTTCTGAGTACAGTAATTTTGAACAGCTTTTTGAGACAGCTGCATCAACTGTAACATAATATGAAATGCCTGTGGTTTCCATTGGGGACAAAATCATGGGTAACGATAATACTAGTGTGATTTGTTGCCTACATTTATAGTTGAAGGAAATCATCTATTTCAGTTAGGTGTTGATGAAAATAAAGATGTAATTTTTTTTTCCTCCCTAAGTTTGCCAATCTTCTGATCCATCCATGTATCCCAAATTAAGAACTCTGTTTTAGTGGTATAAGTGTCCTTAAGACATTATATTAGTTAGCCAAAATTAATTAAAGAAAGAAAAATAATAATTACAGAACATGGTTGTAGGGTTCAGTTAGTCTCCTTTCAACCTATCCTCATATCACTCTTGATTTCATACCTCAAGAGTCTCTTCCTTCAGGAGACTGGGTGAAGTACACCTTCTATGTAGTGCCCAGGACTTTCCTATCAAAGCAGTCAAGATACTGTGCTTTTAAAGTAATAGCTCTTGCCCTAGCAAAGCACTATGATGCTATATTGCCTATTTGCCTTTATATATTCTCTCCACTAGACTGTAAGCTCCCTGAGATCAGGGACCATGTCTGACTTGTTCTTATTATAACTCTAGTACAGACTCTACCAGCTAGTAACTACTCAGTCTATATTGAGGAATAAACGGATGAATAAATGCTTTCCAATGTGGAAATAGTTTTTTCTCTTATTCATGGTCACAGGTCTTGGCTAGGTACTTTATAAAAATGTTGGCATGAGTGGAGATAGAAGAGAGAATGATAATGAACATGTCAGTACAAATCTGTTAACCATTGGGAAAGTAACTTAGTGTTCATACCCTACTGCAGTAGACACATCACCTCCTGGAGTAGATACTGTTGGTTGCCTACCCAGCAACCATTGCCCTATTTTTTTCCGTACAAATAAAATTATGATTTGCTTTATATTACCAGGATGCCATGTATATCAGGGGAAACTGAGTCCCTCCTCAGCTATAGGGGTGGGAGGTCAGTCTTGAATAAGCTATACTAGTCATAGTAATTCCCTTTGACAGTAGTTGGTATAGGCATGGGAGTGTGATGCAATTATGGGCAATAAAATGTGATGACAAGTCTGCTGAGGGGCTTCTAGGAAAGGATAAAAGACAATTCATGGGAAGCAACATTTCTGTTTTTCTTCTTTTGAATGGGATTATATGAGGAGGTAATTCCTAGAGCCCATGTAACTGTGGTGTGATAATAAGGAAAACAGCTGGCAGACTGAGAATGGTAGTATGGAAAAATGGAAGGAAAGTGGCACTGTTGTGTCGCTGAGATACTGTATTAATCAGCTGCTATGCTTGTGAGTCCTGGTGGCTCAGTGGTTCAGAGCTCAGCTGCTAACCAAAAGGTCAGCAGTTCAGATCCACCAGCTGCTCCTTGGAAACCCTATGGAGCAGTTCTACTCTGTCCTGTGGGGTCACTACGAGTCAGGATCGACTCGATGGCAACAGGTACGGGTGATGCAAAAGGCTAAGTACTTGACTACTAACCATAAAGGTTGGCAGTTTGAACCCACCCAGAGGAACCTTGGAAGAAAGGCCTGGCAGTCTGTTTCTAAAAGGTCACAGTCTTGAAAACTCTTATGGAGCACAGTTCTATTCCAACACACATGGGATTGCCATGAGTGAGAATCGACTCAATGGGAATTGGTTACTGGTTCTTGTTATACAATAAAAGATGTCTTTACTGTTCAAGCCAGTTTCTGATTGGTGTTTCGGCTACCTGTATTCCAAAGTGTTGTAACTGCATTACCTTCATAAATGAAGGGCAGCTTTACTAATGCCCTGTACACATGTGATATGAATTTCATTCTTCCTGAAATCTTGATATTTGAGAGTAACAGAAATCTGCCATAGCACACAGGAATTCTTTTAAAGCTCCGAAACTTTAACAGACTAATTGAGAGAGAGGGTAGGGTGCTGGCCATTTCTGAAGGAGAACATTTAGGTCTGGGTGATAAGTATTTGTAGGTGAACTCACCCTAAACACCCTTGACAATCCTAAATACACTATGGTGAGGCATTCCTGTGCAGCATGTTATGTGTTACCATGTTATGAAACTGGCTTTGACATTTGGATGTCTACCACTGGGTGAGTGGTCAGTTTTGAAATGCTATTGGTTCGACAGATTATACTTCTGGAAAAAAGCCTGGACTTCTGGGATCTTTTTAGTGGCTAGTTTATTTGTATTTCCAAGGCCATTTTTCCAATAAGCCAACACAATCAAATTACATGCAGCTTTGAAGATATTCTACCTTACAGTTTGACATTTTAATTAGGACTTTAAAGAGATAATAATCACTGCCCACAACTTCCCTAATGTTACCTAGAAATGGGTCAGTTAACTGGGATCCCAGAAAAACCACTGAACACATTTCTTTTTAATTGTTTTTCCAAACTTCCATCACCACGTCTCTTGGCTTCAACTCAGACCAAACAGTGGGGAAGAGTTCAATCTCTCTGGCCTTCAGAAAAATCTAAGGGTGCAAATAAGGAAGTTGGTCTGTTCCCATCATATGAAAATGTATGTTTCACCCTGCACAAGATTTTTTTCTTTCATTTCAAGATCTCTTTTGAAAGAAAAACCACACCAGTTCATTTCAGTAGATCGTTCTCTAAGAAAACCGTTTGTACCTTGCTCACCTTATCCCTTTGATTTTTGTATCGGTACTTGTTTCTTCTTTATCTCTACTGGGGTAAAGTTATTAATGGGTGGTCCCGTTAAAGAATTTTTTAATGTTCCCTGACTGCATTAAAATCCCTCTAAGAGGATTTTTGCAAAGTGAAACGGAAAATGATTCTATCTATTGTTGAGAAACAAAGGGGCCCTGGGTGTGATAGCAATTCAAGAAATGAAGCCTATACTGCTGGGCAGATTATGTGTAACAGGATACTCACTGCCTCATGGTTCCTTGCCCTGCCCTATCCCTGGGGTCAATATACAAGAATGGAAATGTGGAAATGTCTGAGTTGTTTGTTTAATGCTCTGATGTGTTTTGACACATTCAGGAGGGAGAGGTGGCTGTTGCTTCCCAGAAGGGGTTTAAGGAGTGAAACAGTATGCCACTGTGTTTCTGCCAAGCAAGTACTTCTAGCCTCACTTTTGAACCTGATTCCATGAGCCCCAGTCTCCATTTGGGCGATCAGTTGCGACATGTTATCTTAGTTCCTGAGATTCAGCAGTACTAAAGTTCCTTTAGTTAAATAGTTGGGCTGTTGGTGCTTAATTTGGAAGATACCCTCAACTTACAACTTCATCGAATACTTCTTTGTCAACATCCTGCAAAATGTCTTCACTTCACTCTTGCTCATTGTCAGAGGCAAATATACCGTAAAGCAAATGAAACCCAAGTGTTAGAGTCCTTGTTTGCATGGTCCCCTTTCAAGGTGCTGGCAAGAGCTCCTATAATGCGTTCATATGACCCATTCTTTTGTGAAATTTGCAAATATCAGATAATCCAACAACTACCAATCACAACCATTGTATACATTCATAACCGAATCTGTATTCATAGTTTTGTATTCTTTTTCCTAAACAGTGACCTGCAAATTGTATAACCTTCAGGCCCCACAAAACTGGATCTACCCCTGCTCATTATATAAGTACTTTATTTAAGGTTGTTAGGTCCTAGATTAGAAGAGGGTGACATGTCCAGATAGCCATATATTCAATTTTATAATAGGTTTTCAAAGTATCTGCCTATGCAAAGCGGTGTCCCCTAAGTAGGCAGACTGTCTGCGGCATGTTTCTGTTTTTCTTGCCACCAGGTTTCTCTGAGATTTCTCCAAATTCAAGACATTTCTCTGATCTTGGGGGTATAAATTAGTTGAGATATGTGCAACACTTAGGACAATGAAGGCACGCATAGTAAGTCCTCAGAGAATGCTAATTATTATAATAATTATTATATTCATTTCCTTCAAATCTTAGTCTTGTGTATATCTTTTCCACCACTCTTCACTAAACAGACAACTTCTGTTATTATTACCCTGAGAAATACCCCACTCTTCAAACATATCATTGAGCTTTCTTCTGCTATTAAAAAATTCCTCTCACAATAGAGCAATCTAATAAAATTCTTCATGATGGACCCAATTGAAAGCTGATTATGATAGCTCAGTGATTGCCCCTAGGTGATAAACTGGAAGAGCAAAGGGTCTAAATGCTGACTATATTACTTATTACCTGGGTGACTACCCTAAATTTACTTTCTTCATGGCAGGGAGGAGATAATGCTTATTTCACAGGTATATTTTGGGAGATAAGTATGTAAAAAACACTTATCACAGTGTCAAGAGCAGGCTAGGCACTCAATGAATCGTCATCATTATTATAATCAGGGCATTCTTGATGACTCAGTGTCTGAACCCAAAATAAGGCACCTTTACTGGAGGAAATTCAGATGATTTTCTGGTAGTTGGGGGAATATACAGGGACATGGTGATTTGTCCAGGGTTTCACAGAACTTGGATTGGAATTCTAAATCTACCTAATGGATTTTGAGGCCTACTGGAATTGCCTTGAAATGTTATCAGAAATGAAATCTGAATGTATTTGCCTAATCAATCTAAACTTATACTGGATTTCTGTACAGATAAGTAATTCTTAGGTTGGTAATGGTTAAGGATTAGTGAGAAAGTACTTGCAGGCAAATATACTCTTCAAATCTCAGTTGAATTTCATTCCAATTGCCTTCACAATCAGAGAGTTGAGTTCTTGAGCACTACCTTTCCTGAAAAATGAAAGAAAAATATTTATAGTATCCCCTTTATTTACTTGAACAAACTATTTGTTATTATTGTTTTGTTTTTACACTAAATAAATATATTATCTCTTAACCTCTTTGTCTAATGGGGCCAAAATATATACAACATTCTCCTGAACTTGAAGATATCTCAAGGGTGTTAAAGCAAGTTGGACATGTCTAGGTTGACTTACATAAACAAAATAGATGACATGCTACATAAGAGTATATGTAGCCATTTTAAAAATAAGTAGATATTCAGGTATAAAATATATAAATTTCTAGACTATGAGCTTCTTAAGTTCATTGCCTAGCAGACTGCCTGGAACATAGTAGATGCTCACATTATATATGTTGAATGAGTTGAATGGATTACTTGAATTTGATTAAATGGAGTAGTTTGGGCCTGGTAGAGAAAATCCATGAAATAGCTTAAAGAATGTGAATATTTGAGCCTGTTAGAGAAGAATCAGAGACTTTTAGGATTGAGAAAGAAAGTTAGAGACCATATAGGCCAACTACCTCATTTTACACCAAGGAGACTGAATAACTTGTTTAAATTAGTGATGGAACCAAGAGAGGGTATGAGGGCAAAATCAGTACACATGAAACATTTCTTGTGTATTTTATCTCCAAGTCAATAAGTAAATGTAAGAAGAATTTATGGAATGAGATTGAGAAAATGAGGGTTATGCCAATGAAAAGATTAGGTTTCTTCCTAAATAATTTGTGTTTACTTTTAGCTATCAGTTTCTTTCAAACTAACTCCCAAGGACTGTCAAGGTAACTTTGTTATAAAGGAAACCTATTGCACTGTGTATTGCCAGAAAAAAAGGTAATCATGGTTAAGAGCTTGGAAGTATCTGTCTTTCAAAGGTTTCCATCATTATGAGGCTCGACATATACCATGCATATGGTGAAAAGTGAAAATTTAGAGGGAGGTGAAGAATGGAAAGTCACTTTTATACAAGTAGTGAAACCTGAAGCACAACCATCCAAATGACTCCAATCACTGACAAACCCCATGTAGTTGATGGCAAGAAGGGAAACAAAGCAAAAGATCACTGTGCCTTTGAGGCTGATAAACACTTCACTACCTGATTTGGGATTCCTAGACTTTGTGTGCACACATGCATGCATGGATGTATGTGTATGAGAGAGAGAGATAGATGTACTCTTGATTTATTAGAATCCTGAGTCCTCTTTGTTGGAAGAGTTTGTCTTCTTTAACCTCATGCAAAGCTATTTACTTAGGGAGTCTAGGAAGCAGATCGTTATGACCAAAAAACAAAAGAAAACCCCAAACCCATTGCCGTTGACTCACAGTGACTGCCCCAAATGGTTTCCAAGGCTGTAAATCTTTAGGGAAGCAGACTGCCACATCTTTCTCCCACAGAGGGGCTGGGGGGTTCAAACTGCTGACCTTTTGACTAGCAGCTGAGCACTTAACCACTGTGCCACCAGGGCTCCTTTGATCACAGTGAGACTGGCTATATATCAGCTCAAATAGCTGGTCAACTTTTTTTTTAAGTCCCAAGGGAAATCTAGCCTCAACCAAACCTTTTGAGTTCCTTTGAATAATACTCTGGGCTGGTGCTCCTTAGACAGATTCTTCCCATCAGGAGCAGTCTTGAGATCTGGAGTATCTTTCCATCTCAGCTCTGAAGACCACAGATGAATGACCTGAACTAAAGAATATGTGTGGCATTGTAGACTAAAATTGCATTGTCTTAAAACAAGAGATAAACAACTTAATCTATTCTTGGTGTTGAGTAAAAGATTGGTAGGAAAAGTTACAAAGTTCAGGCGTATCAAAAGTATTTTATGAGCCTTGCTAGCGTGAGGCCAATACTAAAGGAGAGCTATAGCTACAGGTAGAAAATATTAAATTACTATTTTTGTGCTTTTTTTTCTAATGACTTCAAAAGTTCTGGCATAGATGTGACTACAGGCTGCTGTCCTTGCTATATTTAAAAAAAAAAAAGCATTTAGGAGAGAAGATTGAATTCAGAAGCTGTACCCACACAATCAGGAATGGCTGAGCAAATGTTAGTTTCTCAGTGAAATAATTTGTACAGGCTAGAATTAAATTGATTTGATGGCTCTGAAGCTAACACCTTTCGCTGTCCTTTTTAAGGGTCTTTTGAAATGCCTATCTGTGGTCTAGATTTTGAGGTTCACAATGCTATATGAAAACAAGTTAGGCATATCAAAAAGAGAAATTTAATTACAGTATTCTCAGTCTTCTCAAAATTTAATCTCGCATCATCTTTCATTACTAAATAAATAAAACGTTCCTCAAGCACGGCTGATATACCCAATGGTGAGGGTTAGTTAGGAGTTTTTGCTAAAATATCCATTTGCTTTTCTATTCTGGAGGAACTGAACTAGCAAATGGATGTCACTTTTATAAGTGCACAAGTGCCTTTTTGATCTATGCTAAAAGAAGATCTTAGGAGAAAAAGAATCTTTCATCCACATAAAATTCTATCTTGTTAATATCCAAGAGTTAGAAGTTGCTTGTAACATTTGGGGAGGCAAGAAGGGTGGGGAAATAGCTCTGGCATTTGGCTTTAAGTTGGTCAAACCATATTAACTATACACCCTCATTATAGTACATTTTTTTCTTTCCTGAATTTTTAATCCCTTCAACCTTCCCTTTGACCAGATAACTCTGCTAGGAGTTTCTATAGGTCTATACAGTAGTTAGGAAGACTATACAATGTAGAAGTATTGCTGGGTGTCTTATCTGTGTCTTGTTTGCTTGTGCCTAGCCAGTCTATGATCAGGGGAAATTATATTTTTCCAGCCTCAAAGAATGTGTTGTATTAATTACTTTTCAAATTCTTCACAGTCAGTGAATGATTCAGGAGGAAAATGCTCAGATTCAGGTGAAGGGAATCATACCAAATACTTGCCAGACCACAAAAACTCCCGCTGCCTGGGCTTAAGGTTGATTTCAGTCACTTAAGAATTTGGGCATGAAAACATTGCTTATAGAGAACTTGTGGAAATCCTGCAAACGTCATAAGGTTAGGGATCATGGTTGTCTTGTTTACAGTTGTATTTCTCGGGTCTGTGCTTGGAACACAGAAAGTGCTCGATAAATATCTGTTGAGTACAATGTTGAATACATTTACAGCCCAAAGCAGTTGAAAAACCATTTAACAGTCATGCTAATTTAGTGACCTTTTTCATTTCTTTTTTATCATTGTTTCTACTACCCGTCTGTCAGTTTGTCATATTGTGGTGGCTTGCATGTTGCTATGATGCTGGAAAGTAGCCACTGGTATTTCAAATACCAGCAGGGTCACCCATGGTGGACATGTTTAAACGGAGCTTCCAGACTAAGACAGACTAGAGGGAAAGGCTTGGAGATCTACTTTCAAAAATTAGCCAATGAAAACCCTATGGATTGCAACAGAATATTGTCTGATATAGTGCTGGAAGATGAACCCCCTAGGTTGGAAGGCACTCAAAATACACTGTGGTCACGAGAATGGACTGAAGCATACCAATGATTGTGAAGATGATGCAGAACCAGGCAAAGTTTAATTCTGTTGTACATTGGGTCGTCATGAATCAGGGCCAACTCAATGGCAACTAACAACAACAACCTTGATGAGATTGTTAGGTCCTCTTACGATTTACAGACTCAAGGATCAGCATTGCTTTTGCTGGAGAAATAGAAGATCTGTCCTGCTTAGGGAAATATGTTTTGATCTGTCTTCCTTTTTATCTTCCTTGTGCTTGAGTCTTCCTGATTTAGCTCAGTGGTTCTCAAACTTTAGTGTGCATCAAAATCACCTGGAAGGGTTGTTAAGTCACAGCTGGGCTCCCCCTACAGAGTTTCTGATTCAGTAGGTCTTAGTTGGAGCTTAAGAATTTGTAGTTCTAACTAGTTCCCAGGTGTGTCTAATGCTGCTTGCCCTGGGACCACACTTTGAGTACTATTGCTTTAACTTACTATCAACCACCAACTACCATGCCCAGAACATTCCATTTTCTTTTGTTCACAGGTAATTACTCTTTTTCTCTTTTGTGATCATTTTTTTCATTCATTTTTTTTAACATGATGCTAAATATGCTAAAAATGCTTAAGCCTTACTATCTGTGTTAATTCCTACTTCTACTGTAACAAAATATCACAAACTGAGTGGCTAAAACAACGGAAATTTATTTTCTCAGTGTTCTGGAGGCTAGAAGTCTGAAATCAAAGTTTTGGTAGAGCCCTGGTCTCTCTGAAGATTCTCAAGGAGAATATATTCCATGCCTTTCTCTTATCTTCTGATGTTGCCAGCAATCCTTGGTGTTACTTGGCTTGTAAACGCATCACTCCAATCTCTACCTTCATCATCAGATGACATTTTCCCTGTGTATCTCTGTGTCTATTCTTTTCTTATAACGATAACCAGTCATATTATTTTTAGGACCCACCCTACTCCAATATGACCTCATATTAACTTGATTATATCTGCAACGACCGACCCTATTTCCCAATAAGTTCTCATTCTGAGGTTCTAGGAAAGATGTGAATTTTGGGGAGATACCTTCTAACCCCTACCACTTGTCTGTTAGTTTGTTATACTGTGGTGGTTTGTGTGTTGATGTGATACTGGAGACTATGCTACCAATATTTCAAATACCAGCAGGGTCACCCCTGGTGCACAGGTTTCAGTGGAGCTTCCAGACTAAGACAGGAAGGACCTGGCAATCTATTCCTGAAAAAAAAAAATTAGTCAGTGAAAACCTTATGGATAGCAGCAAAACATTGTCTGATAAAGGGCTAGCGGATGAGTCCCACAGGTTGGAAGGCACTAAAGATACTACTGGGGAAGAACTGCCTACTCAAAATAGAGTTGACCTTAATGACGTGGATGGAGTAGAGCTTTCAGGACTTCCATTTGCTGATGTGGCACCACTCAAAATGAGAAAAAACAATTGAGATGCTTCAACAAATGGACGCAACACTGAAAGTTCTCACTTGACTATGCCAAGAAATATGGAAGATAACTACCAGGCTAAAAGATTCACATTTGTGCCCATTCCAAAGAAAGGTGATCCAATGAAATCTGAAAATTATTGAACAAAATAATATCACCTGCAAGCAAAATTTTGCTGAAGATACTTTGAAAACAGTTGCAGCAGTACATCCACAGGAAACTGCCAGAAATTCAAGCTGGATTCAGAAGAGAACGTGGAACACGGGATATCACTGCTGATGTCAGATGGATCTTGGCTGAAAGCAGAGAATACCATAAAGATGTTTACCTGTGTTTTATTGACTACACAAAGCCACTTGACTGTATGAATCATAACAAATTATTGATAACAGTGCGAAGAATGGGAATTCCAGAACCCTTAATTGTGCTTATGCGGAACCTGTACGTAGACCAAGAGGCAGTCGTTAGAACAGAAGAAGGTGATACTGCCTGGTTTAAAATTGGAAAAAGTGTGTGTTAGGGCTGTATTCTTTCACCATACTTATTTAATCTGTATGATGAGAAAATAATCCAAGAAGCTGGACTATATGAGGAAGAACGCGGTATCAAGATTGGAGGAAGACTCATTAACAACCTGCAATATGCAGATGACACAACCTTGCTTGCTGAAAGTGAAGAAGACTTGAAGCACTCACTGATGAAGATTAAAGACTACAGCCTTAAGTATGGATTATACCTCAACATAAAGGAAACAAAAAAAATCTTTACAACTGGACCAATAAGCAACATCATGATAAACAGAGAAAATATTGAAATTGTCAAGGATTTAATTTTACACAGATTTACAATCAACGTCTACGGAACCAGCAATCAAGAAATCAAATGACGTGTAAGTAACATTGGGCAAATCTACTGCAAAAGATCTCTTTAAAGTGTTAAAAAGCAAAGATGTCACCTTAAGGACTAAGGTGTGTCTGACACAAGCCATGGTGTTTTCAATTGCCTCATATGCTTGTGAAAGCTGGACAATGAATAAGGAAGACTGAAGAAGAATTGATGCCTTTGAATTATGGTGTTGGTGAAGAACACTGAATATACTATAGCTTGCCAGAAGAACGAGCAAATCTATCTTGGATGAAGTACAGCCAGCTAGAAGCAAAGATGGTGAGACTTCGTCTCCCTTACTTTGGATGTGTTATCAGGAGAGACCAATCCCTGGAGAAGGACATTATGCTTGGTAAAGCAGAGGGTAAGTGAAAAAGAGGAAGACCCTCAATGAGATGGATTGACTCAGTGGCTGCAACAATAGGCTCAAAGATAGCAATGATTGTGAGAATGACGCCGGACTGGGCAACATTTTATTCTGTTATACATAGGGTTGCTGTGAGTCAGAACTGACTCAAAGGCACCTAACAACAATTTCTAACCCAGTATACCATCTAACATAAAAGCATTAAAAATAAACAGCTTTCTTCTTAGATTATTTGTCTGGACACTGTACTGATATGACCAGTTACTCAAAGACAGCTCCAAACATCAGAGCCAAGCTCCCTAATCATGTGAACTCAAACAGAAAAGGCTCAATCAAGGCTCATAGTAGAGTTCTGTGCTGAGATATAAGCTTATCTCTATTCCATAATGGAGTAATTCCCCCCAATGGTGTTATTTACTCATCAACCCAACCTCCAGCTATCAATAGAGATGTTCCTTAAATACTTGTTTTGGAAAATGAAGGTGTTATTGTTTTCATACAGTGATGCATTTGTTATTTTCAAATCAGTATGCCTAGGTTGTTTGGGAAATCTCAAAGTAGATCATCCAAGCTGGTCGTCATCAACAGGAAAGAAGTGTAAATATAATCCATGCTAAGTATAAAAATAAAGGCCAAGGAAGCAGTTTGTCCTGCTAAATTTCATTGAGGGCAGGCCACTCAGCAGCTGCCGACCAGTCCATAGTGGCCTGGGGGGTATGTGCCAGCACTTTGAAGATCTTGGTTCTATCCTTACCTGTGGGAAAACCTTGCATGTGATCAGAGATATGCTTATAATGTGACTTGACAAAGTAACTGAGAGAGGCAGCCTCTTTCACAATGTTTGGGACGAATTCAATAGATATTCTTCCCCCTCTTCAGCAGCATTCGGCAACTTCTTTGGAAACCGGCTACGTCACTTGGCAGCAGGCTAAAGTGCTTGCGATTGCATAGAGCAAAGAGTGTGCTGAATAGTGATGTTCCAGTTTTAAAAGGACAGAGCTGCAAACAAAGGTAGGCTTTTACTCTGGGTGAGATCCTCTGGATTGCACAAAATCTTGTGCCTGATAGGATGCTGTTCGCCACTGCCATGCTCACAGCATCTGGGCATATACGTCCTCACTCCCTTATTCTCTGAATCCTGAGCAGTGGAACTTGATTCCAGCATCTTGTCCTGAGTTTCCTATTTCTTTAACTCTTTCCATGTCCATTTATCTCTCTGCCTCTCTTCTTCACCCTTTTCAGCTCCTATCCCCTTTTTCTTTTGGGGCTTATGTTTTATTAATATGATTATTTTTGGCAGGTGGTTTGGATACCTAAATATAATATTCAGTTGTTTCTTTTGTTGGAAGAAAACTCATAGCATTGCAGCCTTCACATAGAATACTGAGTGAGTCCAGCTCCCTGCCCACAGGCCCACCGGGAACGTCACTGTCTACAGAGTGTGGCGATACTTTCCTTTTGCTGCACTTGTCACAGTTGATAGTTGTATATCTTTGGGTGATTATTTGATCCATAATTGTCTTTCACTGAATGTAAGGCCCTGTGAAGACAATGGCTATCCGTTTTGCCAACTATTGTGTCCCTAATGCCCATCAGAGTACCTGGTACACAATAGATACACAATAATACTTGTTGGGGGAAGGAAAGAATATGCATCTCACGTGTACCAATAGAATCTTGGGAAGTACTGAGTTGGTTTTTACTGAACTTTGGATGTGATACTCTGTTCTGGAAAAGGTTGTGCAGAAAGACCTAAGTTTCATTTATGAGTTGTTTTTTGTCTTAGTTTATTTTGAGACATTCAACTGATGGTATCTGTCAGGTGAAACAACAACAACAAAACAATATTATCACCAAATAACGAAAAATATTAATGATTATGAAGTCAACAAACCTTCTATTCCATCAATTTATTACTGAAATACACAGATTGCTAGAGCATTCTATTAAGTCTCAAAACATTGGAAATATGGGCCAATAAGATACAATATTGAACAAAAGACTCACCTGCCAGAATTTCTACACCCAGAAACACCTCCTTGCCCTCCTGCCACCTCTTCACAGGGGCAGAGTTTCTACCTTTTTATGCTGGAAGTGGGGTCAGCATAATCTGGGCTTGAAAATTAACTCTGATTTTGCTATTTGAACCTGTTTCAGACAGGTATCCAGCAGGTGAGTTGCCAGCTGGCAAGCCTA
This sequence comes from Trichechus manatus latirostris, assembly GCF_000243295.1. Classification (NCBI taxonomy): domain Eukaryota; kingdom Metazoa; phylum Chordata; class Mammalia; order Sirenia; family Trichechidae; genus Trichechus; species Trichechus manatus. Next base: position 3,922,661 of record NW_004444142.1, read on the forward strand.
TCTGTGCCATTCCAAGTGGCAGTTACGGACATGATGTAGAGCAGCACTGCCAGAAACAGTATGTTTGGACAAAGTGCAAATCTCTACTGGCACTTGCAAAGCAATCCCCCTACTCTCCAATGCATTAAGAAGGCAAGAGAAGCTTCTAGGATAGTATATGGCATTGGTTACTCAGAACCTTGACATGATGAACACCACTGATCTATCTTGATAGAAGAGCTCTTATGCAAAGACAAAACTAGTTCAATCCAATAAACTGGAGCCACCCAACACTAATATTTTACATTACCACAGTTGAAGGGCAAAGTGATGTTTGACTTCTGGCTGAATATCCATGAAAAGACTAAAATTTAATCTTGTCTCTGGCTTGTTATCAAGAGAATATTTTACATCACCTGCTTGTAGCTTCCAGGTGCTTAAAAAAGTAACTGGCCGAGATACAAGGGCTTCCCAAAGTGTAAATTTCAGAATGAGTAAGTTGTCCCTTGTTCATGCGACCTGTGCTCTAGGATACATCTATCAGTAGTGCAATCATTGCCCTTGTTTTGGGATCTACAAGAGTGGGGCAACACTGAGCAAAGTTACACCAAGGATAGAGGCCAGCGCCAGGTGAAATGCTTTGTCCCACAGTGAGTTAGGAGCTGAGGGGAACTTGAATGCGGCTCTCTTGCTGAACAGGCCAGAGCTCTCTTTAATGAAAACTTTAATTTGGTGAAGGACGTGAGGAAACAGGGTTGGTGACAAAACTAAATGGAAACAAAATGCAAGTGGTGAGAATAAGTAAAGCCTGAGAATGGATTACAAACATGGCCCTAATTTCTGTTCTTCACTACATACGTGTTCCCAAATAAGTCACTTCAACACCTAGGGCCTTATTTTTCTTATGTGGAAATGAGGGTAATGGGACAACTCATTTCTAAGGAAGTTTTAGGTTAAAATTTCCATAATATTTTCATTTCAAGCCAATCTAGAGTCAGGATTCCCTAAATGTTTAGTTAGTTGGCTCTGTCTCCAGAGTCTTAATTTTTCTATATTTAAACTTCCACCTAACTGGTTTTGTCCTTTTATATATAAAATGTTAAATGTCAGTGCCACAAAATATACCTGAAACTATTTTATGCAAAGAACACGTAGCCAAAACTTTTAAAATGATTTTATTTGTCCTGTTTTTGAAGCTAAAAACCTTAAAAAGGTAAGATTGAATGGCATAAAACAAAATAACCTTCAAATGAGTAGCTCAACATACAAAATAACAACAACGAATAGATCAGTGTGTTCTAAAAATACACACACGATATCCTGCTCTAGTTCTTCAAACTATACTTTTAAGAATAATTAGACATAAATATTTAAACTTATTAGAAGAGAGGAACTTCCTACGGAAGATGTGCCTCAAACAATATACTGTGGCTTCAATTTCCTAAGATGGCATTTGGAGGTACAGTAGAAGCCTACCCACTAAGTGTCTAGTTGAGTGAATGTTATATTGAACTAGCAGTTGATGTGGCAGAAATTCAGCTCAGGTGAGATTTGTCTCCACCCAGAAGATCCTCATAAAAGCTCTAGCAGGCAGCGTCCATAAATACTTTGTGATGCTGTGCAGATAGATATTAGAATGGTAGGAGGCCAAGTTGGATAGTGGCTAAGAGGGCAGGCTCCCCAATGGATGTTTTCAAATACTAGTTCTGCCTCTCATAACTGTGTGACCTTGGACAAGTTATTTAACCTTTCTATGTCTCAGTTCCCTGACTTGTAAACTGGTGATGGATCTGTACACATATTTCAATGTGTGTGGGTGTGTGCATTAAATGAGGTAATAAATGTAAAGTGCTTAGCAGAGTGGGACATAATAAATGCTCAGTAAAGAGTAGGAAATAATTCTTATTATACTTGCTGTAACATCCTTCCTTCTAGAGAAACTGACTCCATTATAATAATGAATTCAGAATCTAATGACTTTTCCATCAACATGGAACATTTTTCATCTGTGAATGATCACAAAGTTCCAAGTATACTAGAACCTCACATCACCCTATAGGCCCAGAATTGGAGAGAAAGAAAATATCCCTGATGTAATGCATGGGTGTGACAGCACTGTTGTCTTGGGAGCACCCAGTTCATTTCAAGTCTGAACAATGTGATCCTCACTCTGGGCAGAAAACACTAAGCAAGGAAGTTTCTGTTTTGTAAGAAGACAATTCAGGCTTGTTTTTCAGGACATTCCATAATCCCAGACTTCTCAGCTGCAGCAGCAGCAGCAGCAACAATAATTATTAAACATGGCACCTAGATATTGTGAGAAAATAAAAAAGAAAAAGTAGTAGTGCAACCTCAGGGACAGAGGAAATAAAAGCCAGGTAGGAAAAAGACACAGGAAAGATACAAAAACAAAATGTGAATAGATATAAGCATATATCCCTAGATCCCGAGGACAGAAATTACTTTCAAGAAAATGTTGGCCTTCCTTGACCATCTCCAGCACTCCATGTCTTCTGAAGCAGCCCACCCACTCTAGGGACTAGTGAGCTATAACTTTGTAGAGGCAATAGTGAAGAGAAAAAAAAAGAAAAAAACCCTTATTCTAACCTTGGTTTAAATCCTGGTTCCATGGCCTCACATTTCTGAACTTCAGATATTAAATAAGGACAATGTATTAGTGAACATCATAATAGTACTTACCTCTTGCTATTGTTGCAGGAATTAAAGGAGATTATATATATGTATGTACATATATCAGCATCCATGGAAGCAGTAGTTAAGAAATCAAACTACATATTGCATTGGACCAATCTGCTGCAAAAGACTTCTTAAAGTGTTGAAAAGCAAAGATATCACTTTGAGGACTAAGGTGTGCTTGACCAAATCCATGGTATTTTCAGTCACCTCATATGTGTGTGAAAGCTGGACAATGAATAAGGAAGACTGAAGAAGAATCGATGCCTTTGAATTATGGTGTTTGGGAAGAATACTGAATGTATCATGAACTGCCAGAAGAACAAACAAATCTGTTTTGGAAGAAGTACGGCCAAAATGCTTCTTAGAATAGAGGATGATGAGACTTTGTCTCATGTACTTTGGACATGTTATCAGAAGGGTCCAGTCCCTGGAGAAGGATATCATGCTTGGTAAAGTAAAGGGTCAGCGAAGGATCAATTGACATAGTGACTGCAATGATGGACTCAAACACAGCAATGATTTTGGGAATGGTGCAGGACCATTCTATTGTAGATAGGGTCGCTATGAGTCAGAGTTGACTTGACAGCACCTAACAACATTTGTATACATACATCATATCCATAAGGTTTTCGTTGGCTAATTTTTGGTAGCAGATCACCAGACTCTTTTCCTAGTCTGTCTTAGTCTGGAAGCTCTGCTGAAACCTGTCTACCATGGGTGACCCTGCTGGTATTTGAGATACTGGTGGTATAACTTTCAGCATCATAGCAACACACAAGCGACCACAGTATGACAAACTGATAGACAGTCAGTGGAAAAGAGAGAGACCCTCAATGAGATGGACTGACACAGTGGCTGCAACAATGGGCTCAAACATAGTGATTTTGAGAATGGCGCAGGATGAGGCAGTGTTTTTTTCTGTTATACATAAGGTGGCTATGAGTTGAAGCCAACTTGATGTCACCTAACAAGAACAACAGCAACAACACACACATAAAATTCTATTTTATGTAATCACCTATATAGCAGAATGCCTGACACATAATGAACATGTATTGAACACTTGCTTTTCGTAGTGAGTGTTCAAATAGTGTTAGTTTATTATCAAGCAAGTCTGTCTGTATTCCAATCTTGGCTCCAACATTCTAACCCTAAACAATTGACTTTATTTCTCTGTACTTCTGTTGCCTCTTCTGTAAAATAGGTGGTTTGAATCCACCCTGAGGCTCCTTGAACAGAGCCTGGCAATCTCCCTCCGAAAGATCATAGCCATTTGAAAATCCTATGGAACACAGCTCTACTCTGAAACATAGGGGCTCACCATGTGTCAGAATCAACTCTATGGCAACTGATTTTAGTCGTATCTGTCTCATGAGGTTGCTGAGAGAATTAGATGAGTTGCTGCATAAACATCTCTTAGAGTAGTGCCTGGCACATAGTACAGATTCATTCAGTGTTAGTTATCACGAAGGAGTTTTTTCTGATCAGTTACTACTTCTTTTTTCTCTTCTTGCTCAACAAATGCTTCTCTTAAGCAGAACTCCTGTGCCCTCCCTAGCTCTCTCTTTCTCTTCTCTAGAATGCTTTTAGAGTCTGACCCAACTGAAGCTAAGACAGTGGGTTTAATCCTGCAGGGGCCACCTAGACTCATATTCCTCCTGTGGCTTTCAGGGGTAAGAGTCAATGAGTATAAATCCATTACCAGGATCTGCTAGAGGAACAAGTCACAGAGGAGGCCTGAGGGAGAGGTAGGTCAGTAGTTTCATGGTGGTTTAGAAAGAACAAGGAGTGGAGGTCTGGTACAGGGATGAGACAATGAGCATGGTTTGTTTGGGAGCCTGGCAACATGGTAGACATGTGGAGGGTTTTGAACTTGGGAGCTTGCTCTGCCAGGTGCTGCCTATCTTTCATAAGCATGAAATCCACTTAGGTTACATTTGGTACATACTCTTCTGAATCCACAGCTTGTTCTATGTAAGTTTTTGGCAAAAAGTGGTGTTCACGGTCACACCCATCTTATTCTATATTTATTCTGACTGCACAGGACCAATGAGATAATCATACCCTGGCGCTTAACTGGTTGAAATCAGTCAATCTCCTAAAAATGCAATTATCTATTCATAATCCTTCTTTTCAGTATTATATAAATCTCATTAGTATGTATTTTTTAATTATTCATGTTATGGAAAAAATTGCTTTTTTGCCATTGAAAGAAAAGTTGTCAGGGGAGACCAGGTGCATTGTTTGAGTTACTTGGTTTAATCTCTGTGATTAACTCAAGAATGCACCCACAAGTGTAAGAGATTCCTTCAGCAGCCTGCTCTGTTCAGTTCTTTGCTTGTAGAGCAAGGGCCATCTTTGAAGGCCTGTTGGTATTGATGTGAGGTTGGAACATTGCAGAGTGAGAACTTTGCCCATCATGACTCTTACCTAGGAATGGTTCCTAAAAATACCTGGACCCATATACCATCATGGAATGAGAGCCCCACAGAAACAAAATTAACTCTGATGAAGAGTTAATTTATCTCTACAGCCAACCCTGTGGCCTGTAACAAACCCTGACCTCAGCTTTGAGAGGGCTACTAGCACCACTACCTGTTTGGCTGGACAGTCAAGGGAGATAGAGATGCAAGGCTTTTGTGAGGGGATTTTCTAGTGGGGTAAAGAAGGGATATGCTGGAATATGGAGGCAGGTTTGTCCATTGCTCTGCACATATCTGTGTGAACTGGATAACAACCACGTAAGATTTAGGTTTGTAAGGTGAGAATTGCAGGTGATTATAGAAATGTTATTATCAGAATTCACTTGATTGAAGGATTTTTCTAGGCCGAGATGGCATAAGTATTAATGGGAATTTCATGACATTCCTAATTTATTTCATAAACTGCTTGATTCATAACACAATTTATTGAATACATTGGGAAGGTCATGAAATGGTTCCATAGTTTTCTTTGAAGCTATCAAATTACTCTCTTTTATTCTGAATGTTGCCTAATACCAAATAAAATTGCTTGAAACAGGTACCCCCAACTACTATGTGGGATGAGGCAGGGCAATGTTTACCTCTTCTGTGTTTGTGTCTACGTGACCCCACACTCCTTCCTGTGCACCTTCCATTTAATAAAGTGTAGTCAAAAGAGATTTACTGGAGAAGCAGATCAAGATTGTCCTCTGGTCATTGTTACTAGACATATGCTATGGTGGGTAAGCCACATAATTTCTCTGGGCGTCAGAACTGAGGAGCATGGACTATGTGACATCTGGCTTATACTTTAGCTATCTGTGGCCTGCAGCAAACCCTGATCCCACCATTGAGAAGACTACTAGAACCATTGGCTTGTTGCCTAAGCAGTCAAGGGTGGTAGAGACGAAAGGTGGTGGCGAGGGAAGTTTTCTAAAGGTGTAAAGAAGAAGGGGTCAATCCATCTCATTGGGGGTCTTCCTCTTTTTCACTGACCCTCTACTTTACCAAGCATGATGTCCTTCTCCGGGGACTGGTCCCTCCTGATAACATGTCCAAAGTGCGTGAGACGAAGTCTTGCCATCCTTGCTTCTAAGGAGCATTCTGGATGTGCTTCTAAGACGGATTTGTTCATTCTTCTGGCAGTCCATGTATATTCAATATTCTTCACCAACACCATAATTCAAAGGCAACAATGGGCTCCAGCATAACAATGTTTGTGAGGATGGCACAGGATGGGGCGGTGTTTTGTTCTGTTGTACACAGGGTTGCTATGAGTCAGAACTGACTTGATGGCACCTAACAACAACAACAACAACATCAAAGAAGAAAGGGCACTCTGGAGTATGGAGGCAGGGTTTGTCCTTTGCTGTCAGTGTCCTCGTCTCGTAACTATAAGAAGTAGAGATAAGACTGGAGAAGCTGGCTTATTTTCTCCACCTCTACCCTGTATCAGCAGCTACCGTCTATGACTCACTGCTACAGGCATCACTGTAAGGGTAGTTTATGGCTAATGGACCAAATTCATTTGAGCTGTGTCTGAGTCTTCATTTGTTTTATTCAGGCAATGTCTTAATATGTGAGACATGTATATAAATATTGTAGTGTCCCAAACTTCCAAAATCTGTAAGTTTCCAAATATCCAAAAATTTGGGGTCCTACAAGCTAAGTATCTGGATGATCACTTAGGATTTCATTTTTTCTTCAACTATTTGGGTTTATAGACCTAACGTTTTTAGACCTAGCCTTTATTTAGTGCCACATTAGTAATGTGTAACATCTTAAGTAACTTTAAAAATTTTTTTCCCTATAACACTTTATCTTCAAGTGTCTTAATGAGATTTAGCTCTTTCTACCTTAATGTACTATAACTCAGAAGTGAAGTGTGCTGATCTCTGTAGGATGCAAGCAGGAGGCATCTTTATTTATGACTCCCTAATCCTCCTCCATTCCTTTTAAACCCACTGTCTCTCTAGGCAGCCCTCTTGGAAAATTACTCTTTAAATGGCTCTGGGACAGTTGTTTCCCATTATCTGTGGATGGCACATTGTACCTGAGTAACATTTCTGAATCTTTGTCCCTGTCATCGGTGGAAGCTGTTTGCTCTGCATATAGCCCTCCAGCTGGGCACTACAGGTAGCTTCCGCCAACTTCTTGCCTAAAGGCTTTTTCAAGTAAGAGTCGAGCATTAGACTCTGTACCCTCACAAACTCTGAGGGGACACATGTCTAGCTCCCCAAGTGGTTCTCCTGAAATGCCTTTCATTTGACATAAAGGAGAGAGTGTTCCCCCACCGTCTCCATTGCAATGGTGGAGGTGAGTGAAGAGGGCAATGCACAGAATTGCAACAATTGTCTCTCTCCTTTCCTCTCTAGCTTCAATCCTTTCCTCCCCTGGGGAAGGTATTGGGCTAAGGACTGCAAAACCAGTTTTTGTCTACTTCCTTTGCAAATGCTGTATAAGTAGTCTGACATCTCCATTTGTGCATATATATTATCTTCTCTGAAAGCCTAAAATCTCCTTTAGAGGTTTTTATTATGCATTTTATACTCTTTGTAATACCTAGCACAGTGCCCCATGTAGTAGGTGCTCAATATATGTGTGATGAGTGAATGAATGAATGAGAATAAGCCTTATATCCCAGCCCCACTGACTGCCCACATAAAGAATGACCAGTTCCTGTTAAACTGTGCACACTTTCAAGTTACCCTCCTGCATTCTGCTTCTCATGTAAGTACTGTTATTAAACTTCTAAATACTTAACAGAAAGCTTGTTTTTTGGCAGCAAATGAACTCCTTTTGTCTTCTGTCCCGTGAATATCCTAACCACTTTGTCACTTTGATCTAGGGGGCATTTCATCCTCAGAAATGCAAAGGAGTTGGCAACTGCACAAAATGTGCTCTATTTCCTATTGCCATAAAACCCGTTGCTCTTGAGCTTCTGCCTGCCCCCTTTCATGGTAATGTGTGAGCCACTAAATTGCAGCTACTGGCTGTGGCCATGGCCATCAAAAAATCGTGAATGCCATGTAGATTTGAGGCTTGCTCCACTAAAGAGTCCACAATGGCTTTACTGTAACTGGGTTAACTAGAACTTGGCAAACAACTGTCCAAGGAGGGTGATACCAAGCCCCCTCCCCCCTTCCAGGATGCCAGCCTGATCTTCTTGTATTTGTGCAACTGGCCTATCCAGAGACCCACGGCAGTCGGGAGGAGGGCCCCGGTGAGGGCGAATCTCTCTGGGTCAGGTTGTCCTTTCGCAGCTCCCTTTTCACACAGTTTCTCTTCCTGTGATGTGAAGTAGGTTAGAGAATAGCTTGTTTTCTTTTGCTGTTTGAAATACAGCATTTGGGGTCATGCTTTGAATAATTTGTGCTTGTTAGAAATGACCGTTGTCCTCTTGAAGCAATAACAAACAACTACGTTTAAATTAAATTCAGCCAAGCAAGAGCTTCTCCACAAAATCGATGGAGCCAGGCATTTTTCAAAGAGTTATTTTGCTTATTTATTTATTTTTATTATTTATAATATTCCAGGGCATAAATCAGCAGCGCTATCTAAGAATCTGAAAAGAGCTGGGCCATAGTTCATAACGCTCTAAAAGTATTTGGTCATGTTTGAGGTGGGGGTGCAAAGGAGAAGATAAAATATTAGAAGCAGTCATCTTTAATATCGTTTATTTTTACCTTTGGCAAATTTTATTTTTCCTAGACTTTCTAGTAGAAAATATTAAGTATGGATTTTTGAAAAAGAGCATCATTTATTTAGTAAGTCTATAAGACCTTGAGACCAAAGCCATGTCACACAGAGTTTTCAAAAAGTTAATTTGCATAGATATATCCCTACACACATGCACAGATATGGTCTTCTTACCAAATGTGGTGTGAACAGTAGTGACCAGCAATATGGCAACCTCGTGCCAAGTAGAGGACTTGTTATGTCAACATATAATAACAAATCTATTTTGTAAACATTCTTTCTTCATGGCGTCTGAATTAAACCCTACTTCGGTGCTCAGAGAATCCAATCTTTGCTGGAATAGATCAAAGCAGTCACACTTGTTAGTTCTTCAAGACCAAAAGTCTTCCTTCTTTTTCCATACTAGACATTTAAATATCTGGAGCTGCCAAATTTCATCTATTAATGTCAAGGAAGAAAGTTCTATCAGTTATTCTAATAATTCGCCTTGAGGTTTTTCTGCTCCAGTTTGGGACTAATCCTGTCTAGTAAACCTAACAAGCAGGTGAATTTTTAACACACATTGAAAAATGAAACACCTCATATTCCTTCACCTTCTCTATGTGATAGGCACTATCAATGTTGTGGAACATGTGCTTTTTTGGTACAGTTTCTGCTTCTAAAACAAGCAGGTGATCCTTAATTTTACTCGGGGCTACTTGGAATACAGTTATTCTATCTGGTTTTTGCCTCACCTAGATAGAGTACAGTTGCAGCCACTGCGTCAATCCATCTCATTGAGGGTCTTCCTCTGTTTTGCTGTCCCTCTACTTTACCAAATATAAAGTCCTTTTCTAGAGGCTGGTCCCTCCTGATAACATGTCCAAAGTACGTAAGATGAAGTCTCACAATCCTCCCTTCTAAGGAGCATTCTGACTGCAACAATGGACTCAAACGTAGCAATAATTGTGAAGACGGTGCAGGACTGGGCAGTGGTTCATTCTGTTGTACATAGGGTCACCATGAGTCTGAACCAACTTGACGGCACCTAACAACAACAGGGTAGAGCATCATTTCTGTGCTTGCTGTCCCTATTGCAGAATTCTTTCTGTGTAACTTTTTGCACAGGCATCACTCAAGCTCAGTACATGTCTACTTAGCTATTGACTTCATGGCTACAAAGGAAGTACATCTCATTTTCTATTGGAAATGCATCTCATTTTCTATTGGACTATTCCTCTTTCGCTTACTTCTTTCCTTTTGACCGACTCATGCCAGTCTCAGCCCCTGCATCTTCCAGCTACTTTGGCTTTGAGGAGCCTTGCTCTGAGTCAAGGGCAATGTCTCTAGCAACTTACAAATTACTCCTTCAGGTCCTGAAGCATGTGTGAGAATAAAATCTGTATAATGACTGAAGAAGATGTTGTCATTAGTTACTGTTAATTTGGCTCAGACTCATGGTGACTTTATTTGTAATAGAACCAAAAGGTGCCTGGTCCTGTGCCTGGTCCTCCATGATCATCGGTATGGTTGAGTCCATTGTTGTGTCTATTGTGTCAGTCTATCTCATTGATAGTTTCCCTCATTTTACTGCCCCTCTGCTTTACCAAACATGTCCTTTTCTAGTGATTGGTCTTTCCTGATGATGTGTCCAAAGCAAGCAACCTGAAATCTCACCATCCTCGCTTCTAGGGAGCATTCTAATTGTATTTCTTCTCAAGCTGATTTGTTCATTCTTCTGGAAGTCTATAGTATATTCAATATTATTTGTCAACACCAAATTCAAATGCATCAATCCTTTTTCTGTCTGCCTTTTTCTCTCTCTGGCTTTCACAGGCACATGAGAAGATTGAAAAGACTGTGATATATGCCTGTTACTGTTTTGTCTCAATTCAAACATCAAATTTTTCCTGAATCCTTTTTCTCTGCCAAGAACAGGTACCTTCTACCAACACCAGCTCCACCTCTGGGGCTCATTTTTATTTTTGCTAAAGTATCTACTGTTAATATTTAAACTTCAATATGGTTACAGTCAGCAAGTTTGACCCCTTGAACCCCCCACACCCACCCCAAAAAAGAGCTTTTCAAATGCTATCCTGAGAAATTCTGATTGCCTTATTTGGTCTCAAATGGCATTTGGGAATCATTTCACAAAGGTGATTCTGAAGCATATGGTAACACTAACAAACACTGGTCCAGTTACTTTGTTGGTTTCTGTCTGCATCTCTCTGTGGCAATGCCTCATTTGTTACCTCAGTATGGCTCTAGGGACACTTCTTGTTGCAGCTGCAGCAAAACCGTGAAGGTGAAGGGGATGGTAGATATGGGAGGGTAGCCAAAAGAAATATGCTTTTATTTTCCAACACACCTTTGGATTCTGGAGGAGTTTCTCACCTTACCAGTTACATGTGAACTGTTCCTTCTTTTTAAAAAAGACACATGGTGGTAAGATGAGGCTGACTAGCTTATTTTAGAGTCATAATTAGATGCCCGTCCCCATCCCCCACCCTTTTAATGTTCTTTCCAGAATGACTCTGGTGTGGTCAGGTAGGTTGTGATCTGTGGACCCATGTGCATGCCATCCACTGCCAAAACCCTCAAACCTGACCTCAGAGAACCCTATAACTGATTGATGAGGCCACTGCTGTAGAAATTTTGTCCTTAACAACCTGATTTTAGAAATAACTTCTCTTTTGAATTCTGTAAAATTTATTAAATGTTATTTTTGAATGTTTAATTGTTCAAATTTAATCCTATGAAATAATTAAAATATAGCCATTTCTTCTACGTTGCAATGGTGAACAGCTCTGACAACTGTTTACTTTAAAGAAACAGTTGCTGCCAGTCAATTCTGTCTCATGATGACCCATGTGTGTCAGAGTAGAACTGTGCTCTGCAGAGTTTTCAATGGCTGATTTTTCAGAAGTAGATTGTCAGACCTTTCTTCCGAGGTGTCTCTGGATAAACTCAAACCTCCGACCTTCGGTTAGCAGACAAGCTCGTTAACCATTTGCATCACCCAAGGACTCCACTGTTTACTTGTAGTTGTTAGGTGCCGTTGAGTAGGTTCTAACCTATAGCAACCCTATGTACAAAAGGACAAAATGGTCCTGCACCATTCTCACAATCGTTGTTATGCTTGAGCCCATTGTTACAGCCACTTTGTTAATCCATCTCGTTGGGGGTCTTCCTCTATTTTGCTGCCCCTGTACTTTACCAAGCATGATATC
>NW_004444142.1:3934806-3976602 GCF_000243295.1 Trichechus manatus latirostris
ATAATTCAAAGGCATCAATTCTTCTTCAGTCTTCCTTATTCATTGTCCAGCTTTCACATGCATATGAGGCGATTGAAAAGACCACTGCTTGAGTCAGGTGCACATTAGTCCTTAAAGTGACATCTTTGCTTTTTAAAACTTTAAAAAAGTCTTTCGCAGCAGATTTTCCCAATGCAATATGTCGTTTGATTTCTTGACTGCTGCTTCCGTGAGTCTTGATTGTGGATCCAAGTAAAATGAAATCCTTGACAACTTCAATCTTTTCTCCGTTTATCATGATGTTGCTCATTGGTCCAGTTATGAGGATTTTTGTTTTCTTTATATTGAGGTGTAATCCATACTGAAGGCTGTGGTCTTTAATCTTCATCAGTAAGCACTTCAAGTCCTCTTCACTTTCAACAAGCAAGGTTGTGTCATCTGCATATTGCAGATTGTTAAGGAGTCTTCCTCCAATCCTGATGCCGCATTCTTCTTCGTATAGTCCAGCTTCTCAGATGATTTTCTCAGAATACAGATTAAATAAGTATGGTGAAAGGATACAACACTGATGCACACCTTTCTTGACTTTAAACCACGCAGTATTCCCTTGTTCTGTTCCAATGACTGTCTCTCAGTCTATGTACAGGTTCCTCATGAGCGCAATTAAGTGTTCTGGAATTCCCATTCTTCACAATGTTATCCATAATTTGTTATGATAAACACAGTCAAATGCCTTTACATAGTTAATAAAAGACAAGTAAACATCTTTCTGGTATGCTCTACTTTCAGCCATGATCCATCTGACATCAACAATGATATCCCTTGTTCCATGTCCTCTTCTGAATCTGGCTTGAATTTCTGTCAGTTCTCTGTCTACGTACTGCTGCAACTGTTTTCAAATTATCTTCAGCAAAATTTTACTTGTGTGTGATATTAATGATATTGTTCAATAATTTCTATATTCTGTTGAATCACCTTTCTTTGGAATGGGTACAAATATATCGATCTCTTTCAGTTGGTTGGCCAGGTAGCTGTCTTCCAAATGTCTGGCATAGATGAGTAAGTGCTTCCAGTGCTGAATCCATTTTTTGAAACATCTCAATTGGTATTCCGTCAATTCCTGGAGCCTTTTTTTTCACCAGTGGCTTCAGTACAGCTTGGACCTCTACCTTCAGTACCATCAGTTCTTGATCACGTGCTACCTCCTGAAATGGTTGAATATCGACCAATTCTTTTTGGTACAGTGAATCTGCATAACTATTTACTTACATGATGCTAAATTTACAAGGCAGAATATTATAAACTTTAGAAAGGCAAGCAGATCCAGAACTAAGCTGATCTAGGAGATTCTGGAGTTTGGCAATCTGTTTCTGAAAATTAGCCAATGAAAACCTTAAGAATCACAACAGAATATTATCCAACTCACTTGCTTTGGACATATCTTCAGAGAGATCAATCGCTGGAGGAGGACATCACATTTACTAAAGTACATGGCCAAAGAGGTCAAGGGGGAAACTTAGTAAGATGGATTGGCACAGTAGCTGCAACGATGACTTTGAACATGGCGGCAATGTGAGAATGACACAGGATCAGGCAACGTTTAGGTCGGTTGTACATAAGCAATCAACTTCATGGCGTGTATCTATATCTATCCCAAACTTGAAAGTATTGACTAGCAGATTTGAAAGTGGGTCTGTGTCATATAAAGACAAACTAGTTACTAGGATACAAAATGTGTCAAGAGAAAAGCCACTGAACCCAACATAGGACATAAGGTCAGAGTAGGGCTTGCTAAATTAGTGATGAGTCACGTGAGTTGCTGAATTAAAATTCCTTATATTCCTCTAAGGATATGTTGGTCCTCTTCTCTAGACTCAAAACTCTCCAATGGCTTTCCGTTGCAAATTCTTTACTATGGCAGATGAGGCTATGCATGATCTGTCTCTGACTCCCGTCTGACCTTATCTTCTTCCATTTTCCTCAGCCACACTGGACTTTTCCCCCTTCGTTGAACATACCATGCTTTTTCCACTCTCAAGGGCTTTGCACTTGCTGGTCCTTCTGCCTTCCCAGATCTTCATTGACTCTCTCCTTCATGACATTCAAGTCTTGTCGCAAATGCCTTTTTCTCAAAGAGGCCTTCTTTGGCCACTCATTCTACCACTGTACCTCTCTCCCAGTTATTCTCCATCATATCATCCTGTTCTTATTTTCCATATAGCACATATCACTTCTCACACATTTCATAGCATGTGTCTGCATTTATCTTATCTCTTTGTTTACTGTCTGTCTTGTCCCCCTGCTGTAAACTCCATGAGTGCAAATGCCTTTGTTGTTGTTATTGTTCATTGTTATATCCATATAACATAACAAACACCTAACATTTGGTGGGTACCCTATAAATACCTATTGAATGATTGATTGAAAGAGTCTCAAACTCTAGTAGAGAGGAACTGGCTGGGGTGGAGAGTTGTAGGCAGGGGTAGGAAAAGGGGAGGGAGTTGAAGAAAGTGACACATTTAAATTCTTAGTAACTTAAAATTCTCAGCTGTAAAATACATAGATTAGGACTGACCCATTTTGCAGGATTACCTTGAGACTCTCTTATGCAAAATTGAGCACTTTGTAAATTCAAAATTCCTAAGTAAAGATCATCAGGATTGATGTTCCAAAAAGGTGATACTGGAGGACATGATATGAAAGCTGAGAGGACCATCCAGAAGATGTTTAAGTGATACTAAATGCTATTGTTGTTAGGTGCCGTCGAGTCAGTGCTGACTCATACTGACCCTGTATACAACAGAACAGAACACCGCCGAGTCCTGCGCCACCCTCACAATCTTTGTTATGCTTGAGCACATTGTTGCAGTCACTGTGTCAGTCCATCTCGTTGAGGGTCTTCCTCTTTGTCACTGACCCTCTACTTTACCAAACATGATGTCCTTCTCCAGGGACTGATCCCTCCAGATAACATGTCCAAAGTATGTGAGATGTAGTCTTGCCATTCTTGCTCCTAAGCAGCATTCTGGTTGTACTTCTTCCAAGACAGATTTGTTTATTCTTTTGGCAATCCATGGTATATTCACTATTCTTTGCCAACACCGTAATTCAAAGGCATCAATTCTTCTTCTGTCTTCTTTATTCATTGTCCAGCTTTCGCATACATATGAGATGATTGAAAAGACCACTGCTTGGGTCAGATGCACCTTACTCTTTAAGGTGACATCTTTGCTTTTCAACACTTTAAAGAGATCTTTTGCAGTGGATTTGCCCAATGCAATGCGCCTTTTCATTTCTTGACTGCTGCTTCCATGGGTGTTGATTGTGGATCCAAGTAAAATGAGATCCTTGACAACTTTAATCTTTTCTCCATTTATCATGATGTTGCTTATTGGTCCGGTTGTGAAGATTTTGGCTTTCTTCATGTTGAGTTGTAATCCATACTGAAGGCTGTGGTCTTTGATCTTCATCAGTAAGTACTTCAAGTCCTCTTCACTTTCAGCAAGCAAGGTTGTTTCATCTGCATAACGCAGGTTGTTAATGTGTCTTCCTCCAATCCTGATGCCACGTTCTTCTTCATATAGTCCAGTTTCTCAGATTATTTGCTAAGCACACAGTTTGAATGGGTATGGTGAAAGGATACAACCCTGTTGAACACCTTTCTTGACTTTAAACTGCACAGTATCCTCTTGTTCTGTTTAAACGACAGCCTCTTGATCTGTGTACAGGTTCCTCATGAGCACAATTAAGTGTTCTGGAATTCCCACTCTTAACAATGTTATCCATAGTTTGTTATGATCCACACACTCAAGTGCCTTTGCATAGTCAATAAAATACAAGTAAACATCTTTCTGGTATTCTCTACTTTCAGCCATGATCCATCTGACATCAGCAATGATATCCCTCGTTCCATGTCCTCTTCTGAATCTGGCTTGAATTTCTGGCAGTTCCCTGTGGATATACTGCTGCAGTCACTTTTGAATGATCTTCAGCAAAATTTTACTTGCATGTGTATTAATGATATTGTTCAATAATTTCCACAGTCAGCTGGATCACCTTTCTTGGGAGTAGGCATAAGTATGGATTTCTTCCAGCTGGTTGGCCAGGTAGTTGCCTTCCAAATTTTTTGGCATAGACAAGTGAGCACTTCCAGTGCTGCATCTGTTTGTTGAAACATCTCAATTGATATTCCATCAATTCCTGGAGCATGGTTTTTTGCCAATGCCTTCAGTACAGCTTGGACTTCTTCCTTCAGTACCATCAGTTGCTGATCATATACTACCTGCTGAAATGGTTGAACGTTGTCCAGTTCTTTTTGGTATAATGACTCTGCGTATTCCTTCCATCTTCTTTTGTTGCTTCCTGCATCATTTAATATCTTCCCCTTAGAATCCTTCACTGTTGCAACTCGAGGCTTGAATTTTTTCTTCAGTTCTTTCAGCTCGCAAAATGCCAAGTGCGTTCTTCCCTTTTGGTTTTCTATCTCCAGCTCTTTGCACACATCAGTATAATATTTTACTTTGTCTTCTCGAGCTGCCCTTTGAAATCTTCTGTTCAGTTCTTTAATTCATAGTTTCTTCCATTTGCTTTAGCTATCCGATGTTCCAGAACAATTTTCAAGGCCTCTTCTGACATCCATTTTGGTCTTTTCTTTCTTTCCTGTCTTTTTAATGACCTCTTGCTTTCTTCATATATGTCCTTGATGTCATTCCACATCTTGTCTGGTCTTCTGTCATTAGTGTTTGACGCGTCAAATCTATTCTTCAGATGATCTCTAAATTCAGGTGGGATATACTCAAGGTTGTACTTTGGCTCTCGTGGACTTGTTCTAATTTTCTTCAGTTTCAACTTGAACTTTCATATGAGCAATTGATGGTCTGTTCCACGGTCTGCCCTGGCCTTGTTCTGCCTGATGATATTGAGCTTTCCCATCGTCTCTTTCCACAAATGTAGTCGATTTGATTTCTATGTATTCCATCTGGCAAGTTCCACAAGTATAGTTGCTGTTTATGTTGTTGAAAACAGGTATTTGCAATGAAGAAGTCATTGGTCTTGCAAAATTCTGTCATGCGATCTCTGGCATCGTTTCTATCACCAAGGCCATATTTTCCAACTACCTATCCTTCTTTGTTTCCAACTTTCGCATTCCAATCACCAGTAATTATCAATGCATCCTGCTTGAATATTCGATCAATTTCAGACTGCAAAAGTTGGTAAAAATCTTCAGTTTCTTCATTTTTGGCCCTAGTGGTTGGTGCATAAATTTGAAAAACAGTCATATTAACTGGTCTTCCTTGTAGGCGTATGGATATTATCCTACCACTGACAGTGTTGTACTTCAGGGTAGATCTTGAAAAGTTCTTTTTGGCAATGAATGCAACGCCATTCCTCTTCAAGTTATCATTCCTGGCATAGTAGACCATATGATTGTCTGATTCAAAATGGCCAATACCAGTCCATTTCAGCTCACTAAAGCCTAGGATATTAATGTTTATATGTTCCATTTCATTTTTGACGATTTCCAGTTTTCCTAGATTCATACTTCGTACATTCCATGTCCTGGTTATTAATGGATGTTTGCAGCTATTTCTTCTCATTTTGAGTTGTGCAACATCAGTAAATGAAGGTCTCAAAAGCTTGACTCTGTCCGTATCATTAAGGTAGACTGCTTTGAGAAGGTAGCTCTTCTCTAGTCATCTTTCTAGTGCCTTCCAACCTTGGGGGCTCATCTTCCAGCACTATATCAGACAGTGTTCTGCTGCTATTCATAAGATTTTCACTGGCTAATTCTTTTCAGAAGTAGACTGCTTGGTCCTTCTTCCTAGTCTGTCTTAGTCTGGAAGCTCGGCTGAAACCTGTCTGCCATGGGTGACCCTGCTGGCATTTGAATACCACTGGCATATCTTCCAGCATCACAGCAACACACAAGCCACTACAGTATGACAAACTGACATACACATGGGGGATACTAAATGCTAGTGATATTAAAAAAAAAAAATTAGGATAAGTTAAAAATTGTACTGGATTAACACTCATTTAAATCTTGAATACAAATAGTCTATAGCAGGAAACATTCATCTTCACTCCAGAAATCATTAGGAGGCCAAAGAAAAGAGAAGAGTAGTACAGTGTTTTTTTTGTCTTTCCTTTGGCAATTATTGTTTTGTTTGTTTTCCTAAAAACATTTATGAAATCAACCCTATCACATCATGGAGATTTCTAACACAAATTGTCCCAGTGCGTTGAATCTTATAAATAAATGACCTCTACTGCTAGATTTTATCTTTTGTATATTACTAGAATTTTTTAGATCTATTTCTAAATAAAGACATAGGGTTGAAGCTTATTATAATTCCTCTGCGCCCATGCATAATTTCAGTGGAAAATAAAAACTAACATAAACTTTAAAAAGGGTAGGAAGTTCTCCTTCTTGCTCCTCCCATGCCTCATAGTTAATTTGATTTAGTCTGCAGTCATGAGTACTTTATGAAAAATTTACTATATTGCAAATGAAGCCAGAGCTTGACTTAGTGCCCTACAGCCCAATACT
Source organism: Trichechus manatus latirostris (assembly GCF_000243295.1). Classification (NCBI taxonomy): domain Eukaryota; kingdom Metazoa; phylum Chordata; class Mammalia; order Sirenia; family Trichechidae; genus Trichechus; species Trichechus manatus. The sequence continues at coordinate 3,941,336 of NW_004444142.1, forward strand.
CCCTACTTCATTGTAAAAAAGCTTGGCATCAACAGGATTCCACCTGACAACTAGTTTCACCCACTCTTGCTATTGTTCTTTGTGTTTATCTTAACGTAGACTGAAGCATACATCTGAGCCTATGTGGTCTAGTTCGTCAGAATGATAAGCTTATTCAGTGATTCCCAAATACCAAACTAAGGATCAGTAGTGGTCTATGGCCAAGTGAAAAATATAAGAACAAGGCAATGAGGTTTTCATGAAGCTATTTTTTTCTTAAATGAAAGAAATTTCCTTTATTTAAACATGATCTTTCTCCTATTATTGGATGTAGATGATTGTTTTATGAAATGATAATAAACGGTAGTTTTAAAAATGTTTTTACTTAGTAAATTTCTGCTGCTTTCTGTAAAACTTTCAAGCATATTGAAAAAGCAAAGAGTAATATAATTAGCCCATATGTATTCAGCAATTAGCAACTCATGACCAATCCTAAATCATCTGAGTATTCCCCTATCCATCCTCCCCTGGATTATTATTATTATTTTAGCAAATCAATCATATAATTTTATCCTTAAATATTTCATCATTTAGCTCTAGAAAATAAGGACTCATTCTCTTAATTTTATTTTGAAACTTTAGCAGTGTGAAATCCAAAGTAGAATTGAAACACGCCTCAGAGAAGATGTTCAACTCCCTCACATCACAGAAAAGAAAATGGAAAGCCAGAAAGGAGAAATACCTTACCATTAGTAAATAACAGAACTGACATGAAATGTTCTGTAATTAGATAGCAGTGATGGTTGTACAACTTTGTGAATAGTCTAAAAAAACCCAATGAATTGTACACTTTAAAAATGTCATTTTTATGGTATGTGAATTATGTCTCAATTCAAAAATATGTATACAATTTGTTACAATTGATGTACCAGTATTGATGATTATTATCAATTAATGTCCATAGTTTACATTAGGGTTCACTGTTTATGTTGTACAGTCCTATGGATATGAACAAACACATAACGTCATGCACCCACCATTACAGGATCAGACAGAATAGTTTTACAGTCCTAAAGATGTCCTGTACTCCACCCACTACTTTTGTTGTAGTTGTTTTCTTTCTCTTTCTACCTTTTTACCCCTCTCCCCTTTCTGGAAAAGGAAGTTCTATTGTGGCACACTAAAGTCTTAGATGAACAAAATGGCCTAGAAGTCTAAAAGCAATCATTGTTTTTGCTGTTTAATGTTTTTTGCTAATCTTTTCAGTTTGGAGTAATTTTAGATTTATAGAAAAGTTGCAAAAATGGTACAGAGTTCCTATATGTCCTTCATCCAGCTTTTCCTAATGTCAGCATCTTACATAACCATGGTCCAGAATTTATTCAGATTTTACCAGGTTTCCACTGATGCCCTTTTTCTGTGCCAGTATCCAATCCAGGATACCACTCTGCATTTAGTCATTCTGTCTCTTTAGTCTTCTCTGTTCTATGACTGTTTTTCAGTCTTTTCTCATTTTTCATGACCTTGACAGTTTTAAAGAAAATTGTTCAGCTATTTTGTAGAATGTCCCTCAATTTGGGTTTGTCTGATGATTTTCTCGTAATTAGACTGGAGTTAATGGTTTTCAGGGAAGACCATAGGGTGATATGCCCTTCTTATCACATTACATTAGAGGGTACATGCTATTCACATGACTTGCCACTGGTGATGTCAGCATTGACCACTTGGTTAAATTAGTGTTTTCCAAGTCTCTCCACTGAAAGGTTACTATTTTTCCCTTTCCATATTCTATTTCTTTGGAAGTGAGTCACTAAGCTCGGCTCATACTCAAAGCAAGGGGTAGGAGATTAAGCTCTACCTCCTGGAGAGAGGAGTATCTACAGGTATTATTTGGATTCTTCTGTATGGAAGATTCATATCTTCTCTACTTATATATTCAATCATTTATTTATATCAGTATGGACTCATGTATATTTTATACTTTGGATTGTAATCCAATTCTATATTATTTATTTTATTGCTCAGATTATCCCAGCTTTGGCCATTGGGAACTCTTTCATTTTGGCTCCTCTGTGCCTTTGACACACCCCCACCCTTTTTTTTGTTTTTTTTTTTTGTTTTTTTATTTAGCACTTCCTCACTCTTGGACATTACAAGCTGTTCCAGGCTCGTCTCTTATATTCCTACGTCAGTTCTAGAATCAGCCATTTCTCCAAGGAGCCCCAGTTATGTTTACTGGAGAATAGTATTAGAAACCAAGATCTGGGCACCGGGTATAAAAGCAGCAATGTTTGTATAGTGAGAATATATCAACTTGAAGGAAAGCAGAGGACCATCTGTCTACGGGTAGAAAACGGAACTAAGGAGTTGGTTTAGATCATACTGAGGATTGAATGATATGTATAAGCTGGAGATAAAACAGGTACCCACAGTTACCTGTATGAAACACTGTACATGAATGTCCATGGCAACTCAACACTGATGAGACACTAAGGTAAACATAAAAGAAACTCCCTTTGAAATGGAATACAATATGCATTTCTACTAAAAAAAATTCAAACCTGACATTGCAGATCCACCTTCGTTTGGATTTTCAAAACTCAATACTATTTGATATTGCTATCTTTGAGCTGGGTTTTCTCTCTTTTTATGAAATAAACTCAAATACACACTTAAAATATAAACGGAGGTAATAATGATAGCTAGAGAGTACAACTGTTTGCAATCCTGAAGCTCCTGCTTGTATTTTATTATTACACTTTTTTTATTTTGTCCTAGGTAGAGAAAAACTGGATACCAGGCACGTGAATAGCTGTGGTGGAGAGATTGGAAGCGGAGAACAGTGTTAAAGTCACGGTACAGCGGGCAGGAAAAGCGTTGCAGTTCTGTTCTCTCTAAACCTAAAGTGCAGAGACTGGCTATGTGGGAGATTGTAAAGGGAAATCTGCTTAATAGGAGAGCAATGAGGTGGACAATCTTTGCTATACTTATATTAACATGTGTACATCTCACAATACACATTTTTGAAAATGCTGGCAGGTACAGATCTTTTTTTTTTTTTTTGGAATAAAAACTGGAGAGTACAGTTTTTTAGCAGCTGAAGATTCTGAATTGTGCTATGTAGATTAGCTAGAAGTAACAAAGAGTCCTTCCTGAGTCAGCTAAATAGTGAAATGAAGTTTCCCAAAGTTGGTTTAGCACTAGTGAGTAACATAATAACTCAGGAATAGTTGATTCAACTTTGGGGATAGAACAAATATTTTGATTCCACCCTCCTATTTGCCCAGGGTATCTGAAGGCCTGCTGAAGTTACCAATATATTGTTGTACTTATGGATTCCCTTTCATGTCAGAAACCCAAGGTCCTAAAGGAAAGCTATTTCATGCTTTTCCTTAAACAAAAGTAAATGGGATCTTCCATTTGACCTATAAAACTTTATTTTCCTGCTAACCTTTCTTAGGAGGCATCATAGCTAAGTCAGGTTAGGCTGGGGCTTATCCTGCCTCTACTATTTATGTGCTGTATGGCTGTCTGCTCATTGTGCTATATGGAAATATTACAGGAATATTTTGGGGGAAAGAGAGAAACTACTATTTATTAACAGCCACTGTATCAAGAAATTTAATGTTTTTTTCTTCCTTAATTTTTTTTTGTTTTTGATAGCATGTGTTTTCAGTATTGGAATGCATGCTTACTAGCTGAATGTGTTTACATTTTTGGTTGGTAATATGAATTTTGAGAAATGTGCCCTGACAATACAATCCACCAATGAGGTGAGTGGCACTTGTGTGCCAGAAATCTGTGGCATGACAGTATGTCACAGAGAACTAGGTAGATAATTTATTGCTGGTACCTTTCCATTAGGTTACATGGGGAAATAAAGGAAGGAAAAAAAAGCAAAAGTTTACAAAACTAACATCCAGGAAGTGTCCCCTAATAGAATGCTCAACCTACACAACAATGAGGCTCCAACTCCCATCTGCTGAGCTTCACACATTTCAAAAGGACCCACCTTGATGCTAAATGCGGTAGAACTGGAGTAACACCTTACCTCTGAGGTCCAGAAGTATAAAAAGTGGCTGGCATACTGTTTATGCCAATGATGATGAAATTAAATAAAACTACCCCCCCCAAATAAATAAAACCCTAAAGATCTCCTTTAATCATTACAAATACCTAGGAAATAGGTATTAGCTTCATTATATTGATGAAGAAATGAATGCTTGGAGAGATTGGGTAACTTATGTAAAACCAAAGAGTTGGTGGTGGAATAGATTTGAACTTGTATCTCTTCTTCTTCTAGTCCCTGCCCTTGTGTCAGTGGGAAAGAAGCTACAACAGAGAACTCAAACCTAATCTTTTTTTTGGTTGATATGTTTCTTTTTTATATATATTTTTTTATTGTTGTAGTTTGAATGAAGTTTACATTTCAAATTAGTCTCCCATACAAAAATTTATACATACATTGTTACGTGACCCTAATTGCTCTCCCCATACTGTGACAGCACACTCCTCCTTTACACCCCTGATTCCCCATGTCCATTCAACCAGCTCCTAACCCTCTCTGCTGTCCCATCTCACCTCCGTACAGAAGCTGCCCATTTAGTCTCTTGTATCTACTTGATCTAAGAGGCACACTCTTCACGAGTATCACTTTATGTCCCACAGTCGAGTCCAATCCCTGTCTGATGAGTTGGCCTTGGAAATTGTTTTAGTTCTGGGCCGATAGAGAATCCAGGGGCCATGCTTTCCTGGGTTCCTCCAGTCTCAGTCAGATCATTAAGTCTGGTCTTCTTACTAGAATTTGAGTTCTGCACCCCACCTTTCTCCTGCCCCATCAGGGACTCTCTGTTGTGCTCCCTGTCAGGGCAGTCATTGGTGGTAGCTGGCCACCATCTAGTTCTTCTGGTCTCAGGCTGATGAAGTCTCTGGTTTTTGTTGCCCTTTCTGTCTCTTGGACTAATACTTTCCTTGTGTCTTTGGTGTTCATGCTCCTTTACTCCAGGTGGTTGGGACCAATTTATGTATCTTAGATGGCCGCTTGCAAGCTTTTAAGACCCCAGACACCACTCACCAAAGTAGGATGCAGAACATTTTCTTAATAGGCTTTGTTATGCCAATTGACCTAGATGCCCCCTGAAAGCATGGTCCCCAGACCCCCGTCCCTGATACTCTGTCCCTCAAAGTGTTTGATTGTATTAAGGAATCTTCTTAGCTTTGGTTTAGTCCAGTTGTGCTGACTTCACCTGTAGTGTGGGCTGTCCTTCCCTCCGCCTAAGATAGTTCTTATCTACTATCTAGTTAGTAAATACTCCTCACCCTCCCTCCCCACCCTCCTAACCATCAAAGAATGTTTTCTTCTGTGTTTAAACCTTTTCTTGAGTTCTAATAGTAGTGGTCTTATACAAGATATGTCTTTTTGTGAATGACTAAATTCACTCCGCATGATGAGTTCCAGCTTCCTCCATGTTGGCTTCATCGTTGTTCTTTATCGTTGCTATTCCATTGTGTGAATATACCATAAATTTGTTTATCCATTCGTCCGTTGATGGGGACCTAGGTTGTTTCCATCTTTTTGCTATTGTGAACAGTGCTGCAATAAACATGGATGTGCATATATCTATTCCTGTGACAGCTCTTATTTCTCTAGGATATATTCCAAGGAGCAGGACAGCTGGATCATATGGTACTTCTATTTCTAGCTTTTTAAGGAAGCGCCAACTCGATTTCCAAAGTAGTTGTACCATTTTTCATTCCCACCAACAGTGAATAAGTGTTCTAATCTCTCCACAACCTCTCCAGCATTTAATATTTTGTGTTTTTTGGATTATTGCTAGCCTTGTTGGGGTGAGATGATATCTCATTATAGTTTTGATCTGCATTTCTCTAATGGCTAATGATTGTGAGAATTTCTTCATGTGTCTCTTAGCTGCCTGAATATCTTCTTTGGCGAAGTGACTGTTCATATCCTTTGCCCATTTTTTAATTGGGTTATTTGTCCTTTTGTTGTTGAAGTTTTGCCTATCTTGTAGATTTTGGAGATTAGACACTGATCGGATTTGTCGTAGCCAAAATTTTTTTCTCAGTCTTTAGGTTGTCTTTTGACTCTTTTGGTGAAGTCTTTTGATGAGCATAAGTGTTCGATTTTTAGGAGCTCCCCGTTATCTAGTCTCTCTTCTGGTGCTTGTGCATTGTTACTTATGGTTTGTATTGTGTTTATGCCATGTATTAGGGCTCCTAGTATTGCTCTATTTTTTCTTCCATGATTTTTATCGTTTTTGATTTTATATTTAAGTCTTTGATCCATTTTGAGTTAGTTTGTGCATGGTGTGAGATATGGGTCTTGTTTCAGTTTTTTTGCAGATGGATATCCAGTTATGCCAGCACCATTTGTTAAAGAGACTGTCTTTTCCCCAGTTAACGGACTTTGGGCCTTTCTCAAATATCAGCTGCTCATAGATGGATGAATTTATGTCTGGATTCTCAATTCTGTTCCATTGGTCTATGTATCTGTTGTCAAACTCAATCTTTGATGTACTTCTACAATGACTTCAATAAAATATATACTTGAATATTTAGGAGTAGAATTAAGTCCAAGGAAGCTTTAATCTGGAAATAAGTCTAAACCTTTTGCAAAAAGACCCCCAAGGATGGCAACCCTCTTAATAACCCATGACTTACTCTGTTCTTCCACTAGATGGAGCTAAAGCCTATATCTGTGTTATGAGGCAGTAAGGTGATGGGCTATCAATACAATTCTACTTCTGGTGTTTTGATCATAAACTATTTTGGTTTAAAATTTCTTTCCTATTGTTACTCATGTTTTCCTACTTAAAACTGAGGAAGGAGTCCTTACAAGCACCAAAGTTAGGGAGTTGTCCATCATGTTGGCATGGCAGTAAACCCACATGGTGATCATGGTGTGAATAATATTTCCTCCAATGAGCAAATAACTTTTTTTTTTTTAATTCATGGAAAAGCCTTTAATACATTAATTCATGGTCGAATGCGCAGAGAACAAGGGGCTGAAAATTATTCCATCTTTAGTTCTCCTTGTGATTGATTCACTCTTGGGAGAGGCACAAAACTGCTCTGTGGCCTAGTTTTTCCATTTATAAAATAGAAATAAAATGTGGGATACTTTACTTCCAAAAGCATCAGAAAATGAATGAGGTACTGTCTTTTAAAATACTCTGTGGTTGTTGGAGAAATAGAGTTATATCCTCTTTGCATATAGTGCAAAAATGATGAGGCCCACAACTTGCCTTTGACCCTTCAGTGCTTACTTGAGTCTTTAACCCTGCTTGATTACAGATTGTCTCCAAGAGCTTCCATTGCTATTTTCCTCAGTCAGATAAAAGGGTATGCACATGATGGAAACTACCGTTTGGGATGGATTAACGGGTACCTTTCAGTCTGACAATGGAGGAATTTGTCCTGCCCTCCAGAAATCATTTCATCTCTATTTTTCTCCAAGCTCAGATGCTTTGCTAACATTCGGGGTAAGAATTCCGGATATTTTCTTTATTCATAGGAAGGAAGGAAGGTTTCCACTATACTTTGTTTTCAACCTATTTTCCAGATATGTTTAGAAAGGCACATTGGAAGGTACATTGAGAATGAAAGACCATGCATATTTCGGACCAAATCAGACCTTGTAGGTTTGAAATCGTTATTCCATAGCTCTAAGAAAGAGGTTGGCAAACTTTTGTTGTGAAAGACCCTGTTGTAAATATTTTAGGCTTTGTGGGCCACACAGTCTCTGTTGCAACTGCAGGTATTCCCAGTGTTATGAACGAGAGCTATTCCTAACTGTGTCTTTAAGTCTTTAAGCCAAGTCTGTAGGTAATTCCCAACAGGTGCGTACAATTCTTATTCAGCATTAACTGTATTGCAAGAAAAGGCTGGAAGCCTTTTCAGTGATTTAAAAACTGCATGTATAGCCAGTGAAGGTGATTGTGATGCAGAATTTGTTGCTGAGCAGGGGTTGATTCAATTATTTCAAAGTGAGGGCAAATTTACATAACCTGAAAGGGTAGTCCCTAAGTCAGAGGTTTGTAACCCAGGGACTGCCTGTACTTAACTCTGCCATTGTAGCATGAAAGCAGCCATAGACAATATGTAAATGAATGAACGAGGATGTGTTCCAATAAAACTTTATTTATAAAAAGAGAAAGCAGGCCATATTTGGACACAGGTCATAGTTTACTGTTACTTTCTGTAAGAGAACCCCAAAAATAACTTAAAGAGGTATCCTCAGGGTTTCTTCTCAAAGGCAGATTTCCATTATTACTGAAAAAATTTTAAGAAAAGATAATTGTCTTTTCCATGTTTTTAAAGTTCCAACATAGGATTCTGTTTAGAATATTATGGTTACTTTTAGGCCAGAGGTACATGGGCTAATGCTTACTTCCATGACTATGATGTATAAATTCTGAATCTCTTTTATATTTCCCATAATCAAATGAAAATATACTCTTTGATGCTTTATTTTTCCTGGATGCAATATTTAGACAAAAGATCACTCATGGTCTGTCTTTGTTATACATAGTGAATTTATTGCCAAGCTTTTTGTATCTTCGTATATGTCAATTCTGACATTCTCCCCCCCACCCCACCTTCTTCCCAGTGTTGCCAAGCATTTAGTTTGGTTTCCCTTTTTCTATCCTTGGGCTATAAGTATTAGAAAATGTCTCCTCATTGGCCTCCACAATTCTACTATGACTATCAAATTTTCTACTTGATTCAGCTACAAGCACAACCACCGTTTATAGGACTCTTATTATGTTCCAAGCACTAGGCTAACTACTTTCCAAATATAATCTCATTTAACGGGCATGACACTTCTATCAGATAGGCATTATTATCTATTTTGCAAATGAAGAAATTGAGGTGCAAAGTTATTAAGTAATGAACCTGTTATTGAGCAATTGGCAAGTAATGGCAGAACTTGGTTTAGAACCAAGTAGTCTTTGAATCTAGAACCTGTGTTCTTATCCATTCCTTCCAGTTTGCACCCTGCAATGCACACACTTTAAAAATGTTCTTTTTCCTGTCTTATGCCCTTATGATACAATAAAATGCGATCCATATATAACCTCTACCCCTCCAAAAATGTGAGCACTGAAGGTTGGATTTATTATATATCATCTTAATTAAGAAGATCTGGGTAATTTATGATTATTTTTTAATTTTAGGATCTAATTTCTTGTAAAATAATGATTTTTTAGATTCATGACGGTACCATCTTAGTACACAGTTCTCCACTGAGTTAAATATAGGTGAGTCACTGTTTTAATATGCTTTGGTCTATGTATTTTGACTATAAATTCCTAGAAAATAGGGATGATTTAGCTGTTTCTTCCCTAGCAAAAGGGAGCTTGATACCATCTGGGAAAATGAAAAAAGGATGTGCTTTTATGTTAGGCAGACTTGTGTTAGCCTTTTGTTTGTTTCACATGTTACTAAACTTCTTGGAACTTTAATATCTTTATTTATTAGATGGATTAATAATATCTACTAGTGGGGCTATTGAGAAATGAGAACTAATGTTGTAAATTATATAGCCTAGTGCCTGGCAAATAATAGATTTTTAATAAATGTTAAGCTGCTGATGGTGTTGATCAGATGCTGAGTATAATCAGAAATGATATCAATTAATCAACTGGAAGTAGATTATTATATTTCATGAGATGTGAGTTAGAACCATATGTGCATCTTTTTGACATTGGATGTTGTGTGTGCTTAGGAAAAATATAGTTATCTCATTTGGAATAAAAACGATATTCTGGAAGTCCTTGATATAACAGTGAGCTCTTTCAGAACAGTTTGCTGTTAGAGGGAAGAAGTGAGACACATGGCTTAGATTTATCTTTGAAATACACAATTTAACTTTTAAATGAAGGGGAAAAATGCTTGGGGCAAAATGCATTTTTGGTTTTTTTAAAGACTAAATGAAATGAACTTCTCTTACTCTTTCCCATATGCACTTAGTATATACTTGGGTTAATAGATCAGAGCAGGATTACATAAATTAACTGACTCCTATTTCATTGTATTTATTATTTTAGCCGTCGTGTTGGGTCAGCCAGAAGTTGCTGATATGGTCAGTCCTCTGAGATGAGAATAGAAATCCAGATTTTCTTGCTTAAACTGCCCTTGATATATCAGCCGCCAGTGAGGATTAAATGTGATCACCCCTCCTGTCTCAGCTTTGTGGATTATCTGTAGAAAAATAGAAATTTGAGGCTCTTCCTCTCTTGCATCCCATGTCTACTGACTTTATCTGACATTAGTTAGTATGTGCTCATAGAATACTAGGAAAGGTTGATACTTACCCAAATGACACATGATTAAGAAAGCTGATCTTCTAGAAAAAAAAAAATCCTAGAATGCATTGCAAAGACAAATATATGTGATTTAGGGTTTATTAGATATTCGGGAACTGCGTATATTAATATTCTTAATCTGGGCCTCAGGTAGTGGTGACGGGGAAGCAGGGTTATAAAGTAAAGCACTGCAAAGTAAAGAGTAGGCATGCTGGGAAGAAGAAAGTAAACCAGGCTAGCTGGCCCCTGGGATGGGGTTGCCAGATTTAGCAAATAAAAACACAGGATGCCTGATTAAATTTGAATATCAGACGAACAACTAATAACTTTTTTAACATAAATATATTCAAATTATTGAATGGGACATATTTATACTAAATAAAATTCATTGCTTATTGGAAATTCAGATTTAACTGGGCCTCCAGTACTTTATCTAGCAATTCTATCCTGGAAGTGTGACAAAGTCAGATGTCAAGGCAGAGCCATAGGTCCAAGGTAGGCAAATTGAGTGGCAAACAGAAACACACACAATGGATCGGGTTAAGAGGATCTTGAAAATAAGAAGAAATCCTTATAGGGTGCAGCTTTTAGATCTTTTGGTTGTAACAAGAATCAGAAACTGGCTTTCTAGAATAGATCTAACTAACATTGCCCAACCCAGCATCTCAACACACGGAACACATCCTGACAGGTCCATAGAACAAAACAGACTATGAAGTGGTTCAGTGGAAAAAGGACTGGACTGCAAAATGGTAGACTTGTGATGTAGTCATGTTTCTGCCACTTATTAGCAGCATGACTGGACAAATCAACTAAACTCTATGATTGCTATGATTCTTACCTCTAAATGAAGAGGTATTAAACTGGATCACTAGTTCTTAAATTTGTTATGGGCTAAGTATTTAAAATTCCTCAGACTCCCTCTCCTGCCTGGGTCTTCCATCTTTCCCTCTTTACTTGTTTCTCATTGGTACTTTAACCTCTTTTAGCTTATGAAGAGAAGAGTAGAACATTGCCATCAAGTCAATTCTGACTCATAGTGACCCTGTAGGACAGAGTAGAACTGCCCCAAAGGGTTTCCAAGGACGGCTGGTGGATTCAAACTGCTGACCTTTTGGTTAGCAGCCATACTTCTTAACCACTGCGCCACCAGGGCTCCCGTTTAGTCTATAGAGATACCTAAATAAATACCTGTAACATTATATCCTCTATTGCTCCCACTATTGACACACATCTTTGCTTCTCAGAGCCAACCATCTTGAAAGAATAGTCTGCACTTGCTGTCTCTCCTTTTTCTCCTCATATTCACTTCTCAGTCCACTGTGGTCTGGTTAAGATTACAAACAATCTCTTGGCTATTTATTGTCCATGACCTCTCTGTAGCATTTGGCAGTGCTGGTGCACCTCTCCTCATCTATACACTCATTCGTTTTGGCTTCTGAGACAGCATAGCAGCCTCCATAGACTCCTCTTCCTCTTCATATTCTTTCTATATGGTTGCTTATGAGGGTTGTCTCCTAGCTCCCTTCTCAGTCTACAGATTGTCCTTTTACTGGTTTGTGCATTTCTACGGCTTCAACTAACATCCATATGTCAATGACCTACAATTGCATATCTCCATCTAGATCTTTCTTCTGAGTGCCACACTGGTATTTCCAAATACAGGTTATCTTCAGTTGATATCCTACAGACACCTCACACTTAATATGGCCTAAATACTTGCTGCCCCTATAGCAGCAGAGCATAAAAACAATGCCTTTTTTTCCCCTGACAACCAAGGAGATGGTAAAGGAAACAAGATTTAACTCTTTTTTTTTTTTTTTTTAGTACTATTTCTCAGATAAATATTCTCTGAATGCAGACAGACATTAGTCATTTGTAATTATTTGTTTTTGAAAGTTAAATATCCTGGCTTTGGCTGAAGTTGGGCAATATCCTTTATTCTGACTGTGTTGCTTCATAAGAGGTATTTTCACAGTCTCAAGTTGTTTACTGATTGCCCCAGAGACATATCCTTTGATAATGTTCTACATGCATTTTTGGTTGTGCAGAATTTTTGACAAACTTCTCTATTAGAGAGCTTGTTACACACTGAGTGATTGCTGTGTTTACTATGTTTTCAACACTTGCCATAATTTGGGCATGAGGCAGAGCTCCCCAAGAGGCACATGGTGCTAGTCGATTCCTCCCAAGTGCATCTTCTGCCAACTGAACAAGGGACACATCTGCTAAGGCTACAAACATTAGAGGGCTGATGCACATTGTGGGAACATTGCAATTTACCAAGTGTTATGCTTCTTAAAAATCATTCTGTATTTTTGTAAATAATATGACATTTTTCCAGTGATTTACATTGTAATTTTAGGGCTGTATCCCCTTCTTGGAGCCCTAGTGGCGCAGTAGTTAAGCAGTCGGCTGCTAACCAAAAGATCGAAGTTCGAATCCACCAGCTGCTCCTTGGAAACCCTGTGGAGGTCGTTCTACTCTGTCCTATAGGGTCACTATGAGTTGGAATTGACTCAGTTGCAATGAGTTTATGGGTTTTAGTCCCCTTCTTAAAACTATTGTCTCTAAGGAGAATGAAAATAATTTTCTAACGTGAAAAACTCATACTTACTATAAAAGAAGAGGCTCTGAGAAATTATTCAAGGCACCAAAAATAAATGAAATACCTTACTGGGACTTTTTTTTAATTTCATAAAATTTCAAGATACAAAGTTACGTTTGAAACAAACTAATATTCATTTTAATTTTCATAGTTTGGTTTTTTTTTTGCTTTTGCTTTGTTTGGGGAGAGAAAGTAGCTCTTTGAAAATGGGGTAAAGGTCATTGCATGGGATGTTCTGTCTGCCATGAAAAGATTCCCCACATCTGTAAGTTGGAAGCAAGATTTTCCTGCCTTGAAATAAAGGGTATAAAGCCAAATCCAGCATTCTTTCTTAGAATCAAGCATTATTTAAACTCAGAAACAAGTCTTAGTAGATTTGTTGTTTTGTCTCAAGAAATCTATGCCATTGAATGAGTCAAGGCAGAAGCAGTTTTTATTATATTCTTTAGACTATTGCAGACCTGGAAGAAAAAAGTACATAACCCTTGATAAAGGCTACCTTTCTAGCATTTTGATTTGACCCTATGTCATTTCTCTGTATACAGTTACCTGGACATAGAATAAATTTGAGAAAAAGTCAGGTAAAGAATTCAGCAGACTAAAAAGAATTAGGTCAGGCTTTGCATTCCTTTAAAATCTTCCTGGTACTGCCATTTTCTCTGTGTGTGTGTGTGTGTGTGTGTGTGTGTGTATGTGTGTGTGTGTGTGTGTTTGCCATTCCAATAGAATTTAGAATGCTGATATTTAGGAAAAAGAACTATTCTGGGGGTGAGAAGAGATTACACTGATTTTTAGTGAAAACATATGTACACTCAAAGACATGTACATGAGTGTTGATAGCGACATTATTCATGAGAGCCAAAAACACTGGAAAAAATCCAAATGACCACCAACTAGTGAATGGCTACACATACAATGTAATACTAAACCAAACCCATTGCCATCAGGTTGATTTCAACTCATAGCAACCCTACAGGACAGAGTAGAACTGCCCCATATGGTTTCCAAGGCTGTAAATCTTTTTGGAAGCAGACTGCCACATCTTTCTCCTGCAGAGCAGCTGATGGGTTTGAACCACTGACCTTTCGGTTAGCAGCCCAGTGCTTAACCACTGTGCCACCAGCACTGCTTCCATGGAATACTAGTCAACAATAAAAGGAGTGAACTACTGGATACATGATACAACATAATTGAGACTAAAAAACATTTTTCTTAGTGAAAGAATCCCAAAGAAAAAGACCAAGTATTGTATAATTTTTGTTTATTAAAAATATTCAGAAAAGGCAAACCCAGAAAGAATATCAATGGTTGTCAGGAGCTAGGGTAGGGACAGAGATTAACCACATCTGGGGGGCACAAAAGGACTTTTGGGGGTGATGAAAATATTCTAAAACTAGATTGTGGTGATGGATGCAGAACTCTATGAATTTACTAAAATTCGTTGAATTGTACTTTTACAGTGGGTGAATTTTATGCTATGTAAATTATACCTCAAGAAAGCTGTTTTCCAGAAGCATTGGAGTTCTAATAAAGCTTCCTGTTCTTTCTTAATGAAAAGCTGATGAAAGCACATATCCTAGAAATCACCTTTGTTTTGGTCCAGCTTAGATTTCTCTTCTTTTAGATTATGCTGATTTTAAGACCACAATCTTTTCACAAATCCCTTTTAGTCCATTCAAAAGCATTGCTGGCCAACGGGACACTTATTTTCCTTGGAAAGATGGCTTAGGGGGAGATGAGGCTACTCAGACCACAAAATTATCTGTGACTTTCAGGCACAAAACTGCTTAGCAGAATGACAGGAATTGTAAACACACTAATCGGGAGGCGCTAGGTGAGGACCCCTGTCTTTTCTGGCACTGTCAGACTAAAGTGAAGTGTGGCCTTGGCAAATCAGTCAGATAGCTGTGCTTCATTGCCATTATGAGCCACATGGGTACAGTTCCTGACATATCAAGATTCTTGAATAATGTCCATCAGCACTTTGCTGTCAATGTGCTGCAGATCGAGCATATTCTTGTCTGAGGAACACTCTGCTCATCCCTAAATCAGAATCTTTGGAGAAAACACAGAGTACTGTTGAAAAGCAGATAATAAACAACAATGGAGCAAGAATGGGGCCATGTTAGTGCTATTAATCACAGTACATGAATCTTATATTTTCTCCTAAACTATAACTCTCACCATCACTCCTTGTGCAGAGAGCAAATGACGTTTATAAACTAGTCTGGATAGCCAATCTTTTACAGGGTGTTCCACATACTAACTCAGCTAATAGAATCAAATGCCTAA
The DNA here is from genome assembly GCF_000243295.1 of Trichechus manatus latirostris. Classification (NCBI taxonomy): domain Eukaryota; kingdom Metazoa; phylum Chordata; class Mammalia; order Sirenia; family Trichechidae; genus Trichechus; species Trichechus manatus. Next base: position 3,956,543 of record NW_004444142.1, read on the forward strand.
GTGTAGCTCACAAAGAGAACATAAAATCAACATGAAGATCTTGCCAGTTGTCCTGCCCTCACCTAAAAGATGGAAAATAGTGTCAAACTTTCTACAACTGAGAAAGCCCTAATGATTGGGTCCTCATGAATAGTATGTAAGGAGGCACGGAGTTATTCTTTGATTTGAGAACTAAAACAGAATACTGTCATGCAGGGTGTCCCATCAAAACACCGCTGTAGAGGACACAAGTGTGACCTTTGTAAAAAGCCAAACATATGATACTTGTATACAGCTTTTAGAGGATGTGAATAGACTGTGGTGCATCTAAATCTGTAAAATGCCATGCCATTCTATAATGTAAACCTTTAGGCAAACAGAATTACAACATTAGGAGCTTTAAGGTAAAGAAAGTAAGTAAAAAAATGAAGGCTCCAACTTTAAGGAAATTGAGTTTGGCTTGGAGATAATATATATTCATCTTTGTTTCATTTGGAGTACCTGGGCGGTACAAACAGTTAATGTGTTCACCTGCTAATTGAAAGGTTGGATGTTTGAGTCCATCCAGAGGCACCTCGGAAGAAAGGACTTGCAATTTACCTCCAAAAAATCAATCATTGAAAACTTTATTAAGCACAGTTCAACTCTGACACACATGGGCTAGCCACGAGTTGGAATCAACTCGACAGCAACTGGTACTGGTTATTTTAGCTAAGTCAATATCTGAAGGATGCCAAGATAAGCAAAATAGTCTATACTTTCTGAGAGACTTAAATATTGATTAGAAGAATTAAGGAACAATTTTAAGTGCTGGGATTAAAAGTATGTCTTAAAGTGGATGAAACGGCCAGCTAGTGAAGAAGATGGAAGAGGCACTGTAGAATGTGCTGATAGAACCAAAAATAACCAAACCTGTTGTTGTTGAGTCGATTCCAACTCATAGCGACCCTACAGGACAGAATAGAACTGCCCCGTAGGGTTTCCAACGAGTGTCTGGTGGATTCAAACTATGGATATTTGGGTTAGCAGCCATAGCTCTTAACCACTATGCCACCAGGGTTTCCATACTGAATAGAGAGGTGGAAAAATATACGGAATATTCTGTGAACAGTGAGGAGAGTGTTGGGGCTGGAGCAGAAAAAATAGAATGGTGAGCTATGAAGATAAAGTTATAAGGTATGTTAACACTTTGTGACTTGTCTTCAATGCTCGAATGACAGGTTTAACTTTTATTTCATAGGTAGTGATGAACCATTGAAGGTTTTGAACAGGGATGTGACACTATGCAGATAATATTGTAAAACTGACTTGTCAACTGATACAGAATGGATTGGAAGTAAAAAACCCTGAATGCTAAGGTATCAATTAGAAAATGATACACGAAAAGATATGAAATAAAGAACTGTTAGGTTATGGAGTGGAGACCAAAAAGTTATGTTCTCCTTTACCCCAATATTCAAGTTAACTCTACAGTTACATGACTGTATGAATTGGAGAGTGATTGTAGCATTGACAAAAAAATAAGAAGAGGAAGAAGAAAGAGAGTAGAAAAAAATGGAGAACAGCGTGTTTTAATCAATGGTTGTTGAATGCAGTGAAGTGTGCTGATGAGTAGGTATCTGAGGCAAACATACACGTTGACCACTTTGTGCTCTGTTGTGTCCCTGGTAAACAGTAAGTGCCCAATACATACTAACTGAGTGATTTAAAAGAAATGCATAATAATGGAAATTTGGTTAAAGGTTAAAAAGCACAGACTTGGAAGTCCTCTGTACATGTATCATAATTCAAATTGTGAAAAATGACAAATCTTCTGAGTAGGAATGTCACAAATAAATAAGAAAATTACTGGGAGCCAACTCTTGGAAAAGTCCCTAGAAAGAAGCAAGGCAAGAGCCCACCAAAAAAGATAGATCAGAAAGATAGTAACTTTGATATGTAAAATTTCTATAATTTTAAAATGGTAGCTGAAAACAAAATTTTCAGTGGTACTTTCAGAAGAAAAAATATTTCTTTAATTCTCTCTGACAATCTTTGTTTTTTTTTTACTTTGATTATGGGAGAATTGAATATGCTTGGTTGTTACAAACTTTCCTATATTAGGTTATATTGAAAATGAAGGATACAATAGTAGGTTTAAGTATCAAATCTAACTTTTTCTTGTTCGCCAAAAGTGAAGAAAATGTGTGTCAACATGTGTATGTTGACGAAAATCAAATAGTGACATGCAAAGCCTGTTCACTTCCTTTGGAGTAAATGGGGTGATATTTTATTCCACTATGATTATGTAAAAATTAATTTTGGAAGCCAAATTAAGCATAATTTTTAAAATCTCTCTTTGGAGCTACTTGTGCATAATTCAATGCTAGAAAATATTTCGTGCAAGTTTCTAAAAGGGATTTTTAGCCAGAGTGTCAAGTGAATACCATCCACATGTTTCTTATTGTAGGAGTAGATCAGACTTGATTTTCTCCCCCTTTAAATCATTGTCAAGAACTTTGCACTTGAAATGATCACCAAGTTGAGGTACTAATTAGATATTTTTTAGCATTATTATGCTGTATCCATATCTGGGTTTTGGCTATAAACGCTTGAAATTTATTATAATGAGAAACGAGGCTGGAAATTTTCACTTGAAATTTCAGATTCAGTATATTCATTGCTTAAAGTAGATTGGCCAAACAGCCAAGATTCACTGACAGTTATAATTTTTTCAAGTTTGACACAGTTGGTCTTTCTCTAGTGTTCCAAAAATAGGCCACTTGGTCTTTCAGTTCATAAATTTAGCCAAGCACATTTCCTTTTAAGAATCAAAGAACCTCAATATGGAACACAAGGATTTTTTGATTCACACACCTATCTTCACAAAGTAAAGAAAAAATCTGATGTTTCATGCACTATTTCTCTCATAATTGACTACCTTGACACTGAGGTTGAGGTGTTGTCTTTACAGAACTTGGGAGCATTTAGAAAATCATTGCTTGATTGGGAATGATATAGAGCATCTTTTAAATCTGATGATTTTTGTTTCTCTCCATTTTTTTTGCCAGTAATCCAGATTATCAACCTAATATATCTAGAATAGCAAAAGCATATGCTACAATCCTCCCCACCCTCAGTTCTGCTCCTTTAGAAGAACATTGTCAGAACCGTAAAGATAAATCATCTTTGTGGCAGTCCCCAAGACTTGAGCAAACAGCACATCTATTTCAAAGAAAATTTAGCCAAATATTCAACATAAACTAAGAGTTAAACAGACTCACCCACTGGTAGAACCATCACAAGTCATACCAAAGAAAATAAAACAAAGTAATTTGATCTTTTGATAAACCTGAATTATGATATCCTCTGTTGAGTAGTCAGTTTGAAGCTTGACTACAGAAATTTCACAAAGAAATGCCTTAGTGTTTATTAAAATTTTGTAAACATTCAGAATGCAGGGTTTAATGAGAGTCACCAAAGAAGTAAGATTTTTACTTTATAAAGTGTTATTTCACAAAAAATTTTCATAGCTAGCCTTCGAGGATTCTGGATAATAGGTTTTAGTAATGCTAACTTCATGTGTTGGATATAGAATTAAATCATCTTTTTAAAAAGAAGGTTTACATTTTTTTTTAAATTAAAATGTCATTCAAGAAGGTCAGTTGGTATCATTATTCTGTGTTTTTAGATTTAGACTCCGCTGAAAAATCTAGATCTCTTGTTTTTACAATGTTTATGGTCTTTTATTTGAAACCATTCTCATCACATTTTATAGTTTTGATTTCTCCAACATTAACAGTTACCCTACTCTTCCCCCAAACAAAGATACCCAATACCTTACTCCCCAAATAACTTATAAAACAGGAGGTACTGATCAGAGGCTAAAGTTACTTTCACAGAGCCCTAGAATCTAAGCTGTTTCCAGGAAGGGACTTTCTTATTCATTGATCAATCCTTTCACATAGGAGAGGCAATGTTCTAATAAATATTTGTTGAGTGAATTTCTCAAATAAATATTTATTTAATGTCATTAGTAACATCAGTGGTGAACAGTGGGTGACAGGGCTGGCTATTCCAGATATGTCTGATCTCCAATAAGCAATATTTGGGATCATTTTCCATATACAGCTACTGTTTACATCCATTTAAAGGTGTCTGGGCCAGGCCAAAATCATCTTTTTTTAAAATCTTTGTTTAGCTTGTATAATCAGAATGAACTGTAGTTCATGGGAAAGGAAATGGAAAATGCATTATAAATAGCTTTTGTGAAGCCCCTAGCCCCCTTTTTGTACATTATAGTAAATTCAAATTTTATCTGTTTTTTAAAAATAGACAATATTTATTACACTACGATAAGCAATAGATTTAGCCATATAAGATGAATCACACACAATAAATGACATTGGACATAGATAAGAGATGCATATCATATGCTGGAATAAATGTAGTGCTTATTATGCATGTGTTCTCATGCTGTTTTTCGTATTGCACACTTCTAAAATCTGGGAGTATTTGTTCTGACATTAACTTTATGTATTTTATACTCTAAAAGATATTTGTAGTTTTAAACATTTTCCAAGTGTGCAGATCCATTTTTAAATACATTTCCCTAAAGAGGCCTTTGCTGCCTTATCTACCAAATTCATATCTGATCTTCTAAAGGGGCATCTTGCTTTCTCTCCCTTATGCCCCAGAGTATTGTTAAATGTAGGCACAGAGCAAAGAGAGTTTGAACTCAGTGATTACTAGCATGCCAAATGCAATTGAGGTCAAGCGGAATGATGAGTACAAGTAAAGTCTTTGGGATTTGTCAAGAAGGTGATTATTACATGTACATGGAATGGACAGTTTTTATAGCTAAATGAGGATGGAAAGCAGTGATAAGATATATTTAAAACCAATCAGATGGGCAAAAATGTAAAAGTCTGACAGTACCAAGGTTTTAAGGCTGTGGGTAAACCTCATACAATAATAGTGGGAGAGTACTTTGGAACTACTACTCTGGAGTACAGCTGGCAATACCTACACTGTCTAGTAAGGTTGTAAGGTTGAAAATACACATAGCCAATGGCCCAGCAATTCCACTTTCTGGCTAAGTACCTTAGAGAAACTTTTATCCATGTCCACAAGCAGACATATACTAAAATGTTCCTTTTGACATTAATTTTTGTTAAACTATTTCTGTGAGTGAAAAATTGAAAGCAATGTCTATGTCCACCAGGAAGGAAACGATAAGTAATTGTGTCTCGTTCATATGATGAACAGTACTCAGCAGGTAAAATGAATGAATTGAAACTATATGTATCAACATGGATAAATCTGAAATAAATAAATAATATATAAAAACAGATTAAAAATCAAGTTTCAGAATGAAACGTGTATGATATCATTATGTGCTTTTAAGAACAACTAAAAGAACACTCTACATTTTAAAGACACATATACATACAGTAAAGCTACATAGATCCATACCTATGTAGTAAAGGTATAAAACACTGAATGGGAAAGACTCAGGTCAGTGGTTGCTTGATGCGGAAAAGGGTTGGCAGAGATATTGGATAGGAATGGGACCAAGGAGAGCTATAAAGAGAACTACAACTGTGCCTGTAATTTTTTTATCTCGTTATAAAAAATGTCTGAATAAAATAAAATATTAACATTTGTTAGCGTGATAGGTAAGTGATTTGTTATTTTACTCCATTTTTATAAAGGATATATTTTAGTTAAATATGAAAATGAAAGCGAAGACTTTTTTTCCCAATTTGAGAGGCTTATTTGTATGTGAAATTAGGAGGTAAGAGGCCAAGAAAGAGGGATAATTTTAAGACTCCTGAGGTGTTGGGGTTAAAGCACAGGCCTTTTGAAAATGAGACCCCATGGGTCCTAAGGCACAGGTGGAGAGGAGTAGATTTTGAGCTTAATGTCTCATCTTAAATTCTATGTGCACACATCTACATCACCATCTATGTCCTCCTATAACTGTGTCATATTCTTCTTTATATCTCTAGTGCCAAACACAGGAGCTGGTAGTCAGTCAGTGTTTGTAGGAAGAAGAAGGAAGATTGAGAAACCAGAAAGGAAAGAATGATTGGGAAATCCAAAAGGAGAAGGAAAGGAAGAAAAGAAATGACAGTGAACAAGAATGAGAGGAGTAAAACAGAAAGAAAAATTAAAAGATAAAAGATGATGCACTTGCTTTCCGTTGCCAACGTGCATGATCCTACTGAGAGCGGATGGGCTTTAAAGAGCTCGGATTTGTCTTCTTTTTGAAACACTGGGATCGTGTCCTCTAGATACTAAAGCCTAATTAGATCCCTAAAACTTACATCAATAATGCTATAAGTAAAAATTGACAATTTTGGGAAAAGTAATTGCCAGATCAAACAAACAATTGGTAAGAGCTATCTTGCCATGGTGTATTAAGTGAAAGCAGACAGAAAGAGAATTTTATGAAGCTTTGGGTAAATCACATAGTAGGCAAATACATGTTGATTAATTAATTGATAGGGTTGAACTGGGTTAGATGGCTCTATGGTAATTGCCTTAATTTGTGTTAACATGAAGAATAGGCAGTCATATCCCTTGAACAACTTACACGCATGCAAATAGTGCTGTACCAATCATGGTTAGTATTACCTTGAACTGTGAAGGCCACTGTGTGGATGATAGCAATAGCTACATTAAAACTCCCACTAGAGCAATCCGCAGGAATTGCAATTAGAGTCAACCTCAACTCAGTTCTTTGGATTTATTCATTTAATACCATCACTGATATCAGAAGACCAAGGGGAGGGTAGGTGTTTCATATGGGTCAAATGTAATAGTGTTATTGCACGTGATAAAATCACCAAATAATTCTGAAATAGTTCCTGTCTGCTAGAAAACAAATCTTAGGGTTTTATGATAGTACACAGTATTTCAGTGTCAAAAAATTGCAGTTGATGGGTAGTCAAGTTATTTGGGACTTTCAGATTTTTCTGCAGTGTATTTTTTTTTTTTTTTTTTGGTGGACAAGAAGTTCTAAATGTACCAGGTACACAGAATTATAGCATATTAGAAAAGGTAAACTTCAATTAATACTTGACGAAATTCAGTAATGTCCATCTGGTGCCCATTGTACACAACTTGAACCACCTTTTATTATGTTTATCTCAGGTAGTAAATCTAAAAATATAATTATGTGATAATAGTCTGAAAACATACATAAAATAGTGTAAATCATGGGAGGACAACTATGGCATTGCTGGCAATTGTACCTGCCAATTGTTTTTGTATGGCTTGTGGGCTAAGAATGGGTTTTACATTTATAAGTGTTGGAAAGAAATATAAATAAGAATAATATTTTGTGACACAATAAAATTATAAGAAATTCAAGTTTTTTGTGTCCATAAATGAAGTTTTATTGTGATACAGCCATGCTTATTCGTTTATGTATTGCCTATGGCTGCTTTCACGCTGCAAGCATAGGGTTGAATAGCTGCAACAAAGACCATATGGCCAACAAAGCTTAAAATATTTACTATGTGGCCCTTCACAGAAAAAGTTTGCCAACCCCTGGTCTAAATATGTAATTTTGTAATTATGTAGTACTTTTCCTCCCTGAGATTGGCATAAACAACTCTTTGGGTCACTTTACAGTCTTGGGGTTTGGCTGGTCATCAAACATATTAATAGTCCTCCCAAGGCCACAAGACAGAGAATAGACAATTGCACAATGGTCATTTATGTAGGAAATAATGGCAATAATCATGTAGAATTTCTGAGGGCAGCAAGCGGAGATACTGTAAGTATACTTAGAGGCCTTTTGGCTCTTGCTGCAGAAGAGATCATATTTAACTAACTTGTTGGGAATGCTTTGCAAATAATATTGCCAGTCATAGACAAAGAAAACAGAGTTGGTAGTCCTTAAACCCAAAACAGAAGTTACCAAGTCAATTTCTGCTTTCTTCTTATTTATTATTTGGATGCCAGTTTGTATAGCTGAATTTTGCCATGGTTATTAAACTCTTCTTTTTTTTATTGTTTAGTAATCAAATTATATAAAATAATTCTTACATGAAAGTAGCCATAGAAATCTGCTTTCAGAGGTTGTTCATTATTTGCATGTGTGTGCTTGTTGTTTAATTGTCTAGCCACTTTTGCTCTTTCACTAATGCTTGTTACTGTAAATTCTGCACCAAGTTGGTCTTTGTGTTTTTGTTCCAATGCACTGATGTTGGTCTGCGCCACCAGGCACTGAACATGGGATGAAATGTTCCCACATACTATAAAGGAGCCACAGAGCCATTAAGGGGATAGGGAACAAAAAAAACAAATCTCTTTGGGATTTGACCAGAGAATAATTTCTCTGCCTTGCTGGGTGAAAGTCCAGAAACGATGTTTTCCTAACAAAACTTAGTTTCAATTACTGAATTTTATTGGAAATGTCTAACATTGCTATTGGCCTACCCATCCCTTTCAAACAGTTGTAATTTTGTTTTCAGAATTGTTGGATTCAGAAACACCTACATGAGGTAAAGACATTTTGCATTTTCTTTTTTAATGTCATGACTATGGAAATTTTCTTCCTCAGATGGCGCTAAAGGCTGTTTAAGCACTCAGGGAACTAGTCAAGCTAAAAGGCTGAAGGAGCAGAACAGAAATGGCATATTCTCTATTCCTTCTGGAGAACTTCAAGAGAAGTTTCATACCACCCAACATCTGTCTGATTTTCAATACAGAATTTTATTTCCCCTGAAAAGGATTTTTCCTTAGTTTCCTTCTCTTCTCCCCTCCTTTCCTTTCCTTCCCCTTCTGTCCTCCTCTCTCCTTCTTTTGTCTTCCCTTTTTTATTTCTTTCTCTCCCCTTTGTCCTCAAGTGTGCAAAAAGCCCTTTTCGTCTCTTTTATTATATTTCCCTATGTAGTATGGATAGTGATTTCAGTTTAATTGTACAAAGTATTGTGTGCCTAATAATCAAATTCCCTATCACCACTCCATGCAAACAGAGGGACAGTCAGAGAGGCAAATAATAAACACCTTTTAGCTCTGACCATATAAAATACTTACGTTCAGGAAAATGTCACATATGTTATCTTCTTCCATCTTTATGCCTTTCCTCCCCTCTCTCATTTGATCTTTCTCTGTTCTACTTAATCTTTATCTGGGTCTCTTCCCTCATTCTATTCATTTTTCTTTTTCCTCCTGATTTCTTTTTTCCTTTTCTTAACATAATATAATAATGTATTTGTTGTCTATTGCTGAATAAGAACTCACCACAACCTTAGCAGCTTAAAACAACATCTGTTTAATATCTAACAATTCTGAGATAATAAAATCTAGGTTGGCTCGATTGAGTTCTCTGGTTAGGCTCTCAAAAGGCTGGGAGCTTAGCTGGAAGTGCTGGGGAGGAATCTGCTTCCAAGCTCATTCAGGTTGTTGGCAAAATTTAGTGCTTTGTAGACTGTCAGACTGTGGTCACTGTTTTCTTGCTGACTGCTGGCCAGGAACCACTCTCACCTCCTAAAGGTCACTCTCAGGTCCTTGCCCTAATAATTCCCACCATCTTAGCAATGGGGAACCTCCTTTATGTTGAATCTCTCTCATATTTTGAATCTCTCTTTGAATCACACTTTGATTTCCTCTTCCGCCACCAGCTGGAGAAAACTCACTGTTTTTAAAGGCTCCTATGATTTGAATAGACCACTCTGGATAATCGCCCTAAGAAAAAGTCAACTGACGGGTAACCTTAATTGCATCTGCAAAATCTCATCGTCATGCAGTGTAACATAATCTCTGGAGTAACACCAGGGAGTGGAGGTCATGAGGCCATCTTACAGTTCTGCCTACCACAACAATAGTGCTCTTTTCTTTCCTTCTGGGACAAAGTGAGACATTAGTGATCATGAAAGCTAACCGTTGAGTTTTATACATGAGTGAAACTCACTGACATCTTCAATAAGATTAGCTGAATCAGACAATAACACACAGAACTAGAACAGAGTTTTTGACTCCCTCTAAAGTGCTTTCTTGGCTACACCATGGTGATTTTCTTATGAAAGTTGTACAATGAAACTTGTACAGCTTATTTTTGCAATATATAACCCCAACATTTACCAAGATAAGCAGTAATTTAGGGCAGAAAGGGAGGGTATATGAGAAGAGTTTTTTATTCCTTTATTGAGCGTCTTTCAAATTGATCTAGATTTTAAAACTGTAGCCCATCGTATACAACAGTTACATTTTGAATAGGTACCATCTGAGATGTAATAGATGATTGTTAAGGGGTCTGGTAAAAATGTTTCAGAAATCAGAGATGTATGCCTTTGGTAAAAATATATCCTATTTTTTTGCATACTGAACTCTCATTAAGTGGTATGATTTTAAATAATATAAATGTAAAAATCTGTGAGCAACTTGAAGTAAGCAACCAGGATTCACCCTTGCATCCAAGCCTTAGCACAGTGTCTAGTTTGTTAGCATGTACTCAATAAATTGTTGAGCAATAAAAGAAGGTGAAGGAGGAAAGTTGATTAATATACAGTATGATAGTATCAATCCATAGAAGACTACAGAAACAAATAAAAAACTAAACAAAATCAAAATGCTTTTAATCAAAAACAAATGTCTTAAATACATGAGCCTTTCTCAGGAAAATTCTAAGTTCATCAATTTAGTCATTCAATAAATATTCCTTGTACATCTGTGATCTGCCAGGCACTGTGCTAGGAACTGGGGGTTGAGTAGTGAATAAGAGAGACTCAGAACCTACCCTCATGGACTTACAGTTGAATGGGGAGAACATCTGAAACAAACAAGCACTCACAGATATAATTACAAATTCTCTTAAATGTTGTAACGGAAACAAGGTCCACCATTTTTGTTCCCTATATTATTTTTCGGTTGCGTTTGTAACAGATAACCACAGATTTATTCTCTTGCAGTTCCAGAGGTCAAAAGTGCAAAATCAGTTTCACTGGGCTAAGGTCAAGATAGCCAGTAAGCTGGTTCCTTTTGGAGGCTCCAGATAAGCATTGGTTTCCCTACGTTTTTTCACATCTAGTGATTGCCTGTATTCCTTGGCTTGTGATCACAGCTTCCATCTTCAAAGTGCATTACTCCAATCTCTGCTTATATCATCACATTATCTTTTCCTCTTCTATGGTCAAATCTATCTCTGCCTCCCTCTTATAATGACACTTACGATTGCATTTAGGATCTACCTAGATAATCCAGGATACTCTCCCCATTTTGAGATCTTTAGCTTAATCATATATGCAAAGCCTTGTTTGGCACCTAAGGTAGCATGCAAGTTCTGTGTATTAGGACCTGGATATCTTTGGGGACCACTAATCAGCATACCGTGCTCTTCTTTAAATTATTTCAACAAAAAGCAATGGAATAGTCCTTTCAAGATGCAAAACAGAGCATATCACCTTCCGCTCAGGAGCTTCCAATGGCTTCCAATTTTACTCAGAATAAAAGCCAAGAACCTACTATGATGTCCAAGGCCCTACCACATCTGCCCCCACACTTAACTTCTCCAGCCTTATCTTTTACTACTGTCCCAGACTCAGTCCACTTCAGCCATTCTAGCTCCTTGACTTCCTCAAATATTCCAGACGCTCTCCTGCCCAGGGCCTTTGTACTTGATGCCCCCGCTGCCCAGAACGCTCTTTCCCTGGATGGTCACATGGCTTGCCCCTTACCTCCGTGCCCTCTGTTCCATATGTCACCTTCTCAGGGAAACTTTCTCTAACTACTCTATCTAAGTTAAAATTAAGTATCTAAATGCTTACTCATTTACCCATTTATTTTGCTTATTTTCTGCTTCTCTGACTAAAATGGCATCTTCATGGACGCACACGTTTATTCTCTGTTTTCTTCATTTTGTATTCCCAATGCATAAAACAGTTCCCATCACAGTCTACGTAAACAAAATAAATGTGTTAAATGAATAAAAAATTAAACTGAACAGGGTGTTGTGATAGGGAATGGTGAGTTAGATCTGCCTAGGTTAATAAAGGGAGGGAGGCCTTTTGTCTTGGCAGGAGAAGAGACTGACACCTGAAAAATAAGGCACCATCCTTAGGAACAGTTAGAAGGAAGGTAGACTAGTAGGGTGGGGGATGTGCCCCAGGAATTATGCACTCTGAATTGAAAAAAAAAAAAAAAAAAGTGCCTGATTCAGGAAGTTAAAGGAGGGGTGTGTGGTTAGGAAATATGAATAAAGTGGAGAGAGGCTGAAGATGAAGCTGGAAAGGTAGGCAAGCGTCAGATAATATAAAGCGCCTTTGTACGTCAAGCTAAGAAGTTTGAATTTTTTTTTTTTTTTTTTTTGGTACCATGAGAATCCATTGAAAGTCTTTCAGTAGGGCAGGAGTGTGATCTGATGTAGTATTTATCAAACCAAAACTGGTCAATGTGAAGAGAATTAGGGGTAGACAATAATGAAAGCAGAGAATGTATTACTATCATCTGGTAAGAAATGATAATAGCTTGGATTAACGTTATCCTCCCCTGGAGCAACTTTGGCTTTATTTACCTGGTGCAATTTTATAGCTGGTTTGTGTCAAGAAGAAACATCAGTTTGTGCATATTCCTCTTGTCCATCACCACTCCTTGGGTTCAACATGATGATAAAAAACCCAAAGAAAATAAAGCAACAAAATACAGTTGCCATGGAGTTGATTCCAATTTATGGAGATTCCATGTGTGTCAGAGAAGAACTGTGCGCTCCTTAAGGTTTTCAATGGCTGTCATCTTTTGTATGTAGATTGCCACCCCTTTCTTTTGAGTCACCTCTGGTGTACTCAACCACCAACCTTTCAGTTAGCAGCTGAGCGTGTTAACCATATGCACCACCCAGGGACTAGTTGAAGCATAATGACAAATGCAGACTTCTATCACATTTATTTTACTGGAAACATATTTTCCAGGATATTTGATAACCTTAGTGGGATCTGAGGGTGAGGATTTTTTTGAATGGGTACCCTTCAATCGTTACATTTACGTGAGTTTTGTCTATGCTGAATGTTTTTATGTAATAGTGATCTTACGACTAGAGAAGAACCAGTCAGATGCCCATTTTCCCATCTGTTAAGTGGGGATGCTCATCATTTTCAAGGGCTACCATCTCTTCTGAGTTAGAGATAGAGAAGAGGATCAAGAGTCATCAGGGATAGCACTGGAGATGAAAGGCACCGTGCAAAATTTCAAGTATTCTAAGGACTATTCAAGATCTTTTCAACTGAGGACCTCAAAGGAGTTTATAGGTTCTCCATTACTGATTATGACTCTGCCAGCTGAAGAGGGAGTACCGTGCACCGGTAAAGATTCTGGGGCTAACAAAGTTGAGTTCTTCAAAGTCCTTGGCCTGTTTTTCACATTTTAATAAATACGTAATCCAATCTACCTATTCTAGGACAGAACTAACATTTTATTTGGATGCAATACAGTATACAATTGCAACTGTTTTTAAAATCTCAGTACAGTAACAAGAGCTACTGAATCCTGCTATTGTACAAGGCCAGAAAATGGGTAGTGGGTAGTGCTGCTGAATCTTAACATTTAGAACTAATTAGTCTAAGGACAATGAATCAAGCTGGGGAGCTATGTTAATGAACTCACGTACAGAAATGCAATTGTCATGCAAGTAAAATTCCTGAGGGCAATAACTTGATGTATGCCAGCACTGAAATGACCTACAGATAGGCAGGTGCACAGGCCTGGACTACAATATACACCAAAAGGAAGATTCTATAGTCCCCATAATATTTGCTGATCTTCAAAATTGCTGGCCATTCTTTCAGTGAATGTTTTGCTCAGATTTATTTTTAATCAAAGGTTATCATTAGAGAGGAATTGTCAAAGATTTGGAAGTTCAGCAAGGATGCTATAGGGAGCTCTGGCTATACCCCACAATCATCCGGCTGCTATCTGTAGGCCTGATGTTTTGGCAGAAAATTTGGAAAAGTGAGTTAAAGAGACCCTCAATGGCATCCAAGTAGAAATAGGGATTATGGCTGAGACCTTATGACAAGTCACATTTCCTTTGGGGACTGCATGCGTGAGAACACAATCAGCTTTTGCCCCATAGCCTCAGCTTGTCATGTGGTCCCCTGGCACATTTGTGAATTAAGCAGAATTTGCTTACAGGGCATTGCACCTCTGCCAGCGGATCTCACACTGTTTCTGCAGGTCCTTCCAGGGTGCAGCCAAATTTCCAACATCAATGTGTAAAGTGGATTTAGCTACAATGTCATATGCAGACACTGTTATGGTGATGCCTGTAATTGGCAGGGGAAGCTGGAGTATCTCGTGGGGAACATGGCATTGTGGTTAAAAGCAAGGGCTCTGGAGTTCACGCATCTGGGTTCAGATACCAATTTTAGTCCTTGCTACCTCTCTGACCTTGACCAAGTTACTTGATAATGAACATAATAATACTAATTTCCATATAGGTGAAAATCAAATTAATTGATCCATGGAAAATACTTAGAAATGTGGGGAGTACATAGTAAGCTTTCAATAAATGTTTGCTTTTACTATGTAGCATGGAGTAAGACATGATGAAAATGAAAGATTGGAAGCCTAGAGTAACATCATGTCAGCACCAAAGAAAGAGTACATGTTTACTGAAACAGGACGACTTTGCTCTGTAAGAATTTAAGAGAGCACATATATAGTTTCACTTAACAGCAGCATAGTGCTGACAGGTGACCAGTGCGTGGTGTGATCACTATGGAAGCTCTGTAGACTTTGTGAGACATCATTATTCCAGAGTAGTGATCACACATTGTCAGTTATTGGTATTTTACTGCTGTTTTGAGACTTTTATTTTCTTCAAATGCCCCACCAAATGTGGTGAATATTCGAAATTGAGCTGAGAACAAAGAAAGATTGAGGTTAATTATTTCCTTAGGCATCTCCCCCACCCTTTAAATATCTTCATATAGCCAAATGCTCATGCACTTCTGTTGCGCCTTTGTTAATTCTTAGTTAATTAATTAATTAGTTTATGTATTCATTCATTCAGTAAACTTTTTGGAATACATCATAGGGATAATAGTATTTATGAAGTACTTACTCTGCCAAGCACCGTGAAAAGCACTGAAAACATATCTCATTTATCACTCAGAAGAATATTTGGAAGAAGGAGCTATTATGCCCATTTTGTAGATTAGGTTCAATGAGGTGCAGTATCTTACCCAACGTCACATAGCTTGCAAATGGCAGAATTTGAACTCAAGCCCAGAACTACCTTAAAGCACTATGTTGTACTGTCTTGTACATAACGGAGCCTGAGCAGGTGCTGATAAAACAAAAATAGATGAGGCAAAGACCTCCAATTTTAAGGAGATCAATTTAGGTCAAGGATTAACTATGTATACAAAGAATGAAATAGTGGGATAATTGTTAATGTAATAATACAGACTGGTAAGGGCATAGCAAACTACAGTAATTAACTGCTTTTATTTGTCTAAAGCTCTGCCCCAAATCTTCCCTTCCTCCTTTTTCTTCTCTCTTATCAAAATTTGCCTCTTTCCTTTTCCATTTTTCAAGGCTCTAATTTCAGATAGGAGCCCAGGTGGCTCAGGGTTTAAGAGCTCAGCTGCTAACCGAAAGGTCAGCAGTTCGAATCCACCAGCTGTTCCTTGGAAACTCTCTGGGGCAGTTCTGCTCTGTCCTATAGGGGTCGCTGTGAGTCAGAATCAACTTGATGGCAACAAGTTTTATTTGGTTTCAGATAGGGAGTTGATAAGTAATTCATATATTTGGGTGTGTGGATACAATGTGTAAGAGTCCCATCTCCCAGGTAATTTTACAGAGTCCTTCTAGAGGTGGCATCTTCTCTGAAGAGACTGAACTAAGCAGGCATCTCAAGTACAACAGAAGAGCTCTGAGGTTTATGGTGGGATTGTCTTTGAGCATTCCTTAAATCAAACCATACCGGTTATGGTTCATGCAGCATCTTTATATACGGCCCCTCTATTTGTGCAAAAGAGTAGCCTTCCTCACCCCCATTCTCCCAAGCAAAACTGTCCTACCTCTGTTTCTTGACCACTGGAGTTCACTTTTGAAGGAAGGGAAGACAAAAAGCCCCAATATTTCACAAAAGTAGACAATTTTCTTTGGGAGTTGACTCTGGTAATGTAACCAGGAAATCTTTTTTGGGGGAAAAAAAAAGTTCCTGGTATTTCCTGCTTCTATGCAGATAATGAATTCAGAAAGGATGACCTCCCCCCCACCAAGCTTAAAAAAATGTTTACCTACCCTTCTGTTTTCCAATCCAAACTGGTATGATAACATTCAGGAGGTCAACATCTGAAAATGGCTTTTGAAAAAGGAAACCACCCACACTCAAAAAACTATTTTCCTTCCTAGTAAATGTAATTTGAAATTTCAAAGGCAGGATTTAGGTCAGTGGTTTGGGTCATTTTTTATTTTACCCAAACTAGGCCACCCTCCCCTTATTGTGCAATCCAGAGGAATCAGAAAGATGTCAGGTAATAAAAATCCAGCAAGGAAAAAAAAAGTTGGAACATATTCTGCCCAAAGTTGCATGCCCTTAAATTCTGCTGACTTCAGCAGGATTTGTACATTAGTAACGAAGGGCAGAATCTGGTCCACTGATTTTATTATCATTAAAGAAGAGGAGATTTTTCTGACTCTAAAATGGAAGAATATGATTTATGGTTCAGACCCAGGCTGACAGGCTGAACAAGAGATGGAAACGTACCTGCTTGAGGCTTTAAATATAGAGATGTGCAGGTGAGGGGAGACCAGGAGCACCCACACATGACTGAGAGGCACTCGGGTCCAAATGACCTTTCAGCTCCTGGAGCACCCCAGGCATGTGGATGCGAGCTTAGACAGGGTCTGTAAATGAAGTTCATGATGACATGGCAGAGAGATGAGGTATGGCGGGCTGACTGGCCAAGCGACCTTTTCAATCTGTCAATCTCTGTGATCTTCATAAATCATTTCAGAGCCAGTCAGGAGCCAAGAAGACTACTTTTCACCTCCTACAGAAAGCTTTTTACCTTGCTAGTGCTGACACTTAACCTGGACTAATCACCTGTGATGGATGATGAAAATATGAATGAGGTGTGAAAATGATGTTCCTTTGAAAATCCTTTGCCATCTTCCTTCTTCAGTACCCCTAACCTGCTGTACTCATATTTGAACTTGCAGACTTCTCACTCCCTGCATTTACTTGACCTTTTCATTTTGTATGAATGTGCTACTTTCCTGTATGAAATGCTCCAGTGCTGTGGTCCTTCAGCTGACTGGTGACTGTATTTCAGAGATGACTCACGTGATTCCAATCGATTGATCTCTGTAATTTTTGGTGTTTGTGATGCTACTAACATATAGAGTTGCTAACAAGTTTAACTTTAATGAATATGTTTCTCTTAATCATACCAATCTTCTCTTTATGTAACTCTTCTTAGGAGCACGTATGTTTATTCAATAAACATAACCCAGTACTTCATACGTGGTAGACATTTAATTACTGTTTGCTGAATAGATGAATGGCTTCTTATTCATAGAAGATGTTATATTTGAGTTGGATTTTGAATGATAGATGGAATTAAATAAGTGAGTGGGGGAAACAAGCAAAGTCAGAGAAGTAGGAAAGTACAAGGTATGAGTGTGGCATGGCTGAATGCCTGGTACGAGTTAGGTAACCAACAAATAGATGTGGAATGAATGAATATGAATAAATGAATTAACGAGATGCCTACTAATATTTAAGGCCCAGTGTTAGGCACTGAACAAATAGAAAGATCAATATATATAGCTTCTTCAAGGACCTTACAGTCGAATAAGAAAAAGGATCTATAAACAACTAATCATAAATTATTCATTCATTCATTCAGTGAGAATTTACTGAGTGGCTATTAAGTGGCAGGCCTTGTTCTGGGCACTAGGCATATCAGCATATAGCAGTGAACAAGATAGATGAAAATCGCTGTGTTTATGGTGTTTCCAGGTCCCTGGGTGGTGTAAATGGTTAAGCA
This sequence comes from Trichechus manatus latirostris, assembly GCF_000243295.1. NCBI lineage: Eukaryota > Metazoa > Chordata > Mammalia > Sirenia > Trichechidae > Trichechus > Trichechus manatus. The sequence continues at coordinate 3,974,509 of NW_004444142.1, forward strand.
GTTTGAACCCACCCAGAGGCACCTCAGAAGACAGACCTGGCGATGTGCTTCTGAAAGGTCACAGCCTGAAAATCCTATGAAGCAGATCTACTCTGCACATATGGGGTCACCATGAGTCAGAATCAACTTGATGGAAACTAGCAACAACAACAATGGTGTTTACACCAAATAAATATGTAAAACACACTATGTCATATGGTAAATATGGAGAAAAATAAGATAAAAAGGGAGGAGGGTAACAACAATTTTAAATAATGGTCAGAGAAGGCCTCAATGAGGTCACATTTGAGTCATGACCTAAAGAAGCTAAGGAAGTATTTATATAGAAATATGGGAGACAAGTGTTCCAGAGAGGCAGTAGGGCCCCTGAGGATCAGCTTTACGTAAGTGCTTCAATATATGTAAAATGTAATATAAGCAACAATGTATTATAGATAAAGCTTGTTATGGGATTATTGTGGAGGGAGAGATTATTGCCTTCTCGGAGTAGACCACAGTGCTTGGTACATAATAGATATTTAATTACTGTTTTCCAAATAAATGAATGGCTTCTCATCATAAATGATGCTGTATTTTAGTTGGCTTTGGAATAATCAGTGGAATTAAACAAGTGAATACAGGAAAAAGAGCAAGCAGAGCAGTAGGAAAGAACAAGGTATTTTTGTGTCATGAACAGAAGTCCAAAATGGCTGAGTTATGGAGCGTTGGATGGATTGGGAGTGTAAGGGAGACAAGGCTCAAAGGAAGGCTGAAGCCAGACCATGAAAGGCCTTGCATCTAGGCCACAGAGCTTGGGTGCCATTTTATGGCCAATTATGAACTATTAAATTTTTAAAGAGGGTAAAAATGAATTCATGTTATGATTTAGGTCAGAATTTGCCAAGGGACATGCCATCAAACACTTATTCTTAGAGTATTGGTAAGTATTGTATTAGAAAGAAAACAACTTTCAAACAAATTTGAGACATGCTAGGTTAGGCAAACTTAAAGTTTTTTGTTTTTCTTTTTAACTGCAGTAATTCAAATAGCCTTTATTATACCAGTATGTATTGTAAAACTCAAGAGATAGATACAGTAGGCTGTATTTCCCAAATGTTTTAGGCTACAGAAGTATTTTTTTTTTTTTTTTTGATAGTGCATCGGAAAGAATAGTTGAGCATACTCTATTGGAAACCCTGTTTGATGATGATGATATTTGTTATAAGAGGTAGTATCTTGAAGTGACATTACACCATTTCATGTATAGCTTAAGAGGCTTCAACAGTATACTTCCATATCATCTCTCCCATACTTTGTGATATTGCTTTCATATATTTTACTTCTGTGTGCTATAAATCCTGCAAGGCCTTGTTTTGCTTTAGATAGTTATTTTTTAAAGCAATAAAAATAAGAAAAGTGTATCTTTCATTTATAACATCAGTTTTTAACCATTTCAGCTTTCTTCATTTTGTGTGTAGATACATATTTTTAATTGGGATGGTACTCCCTCTGACAGAAAAAATTTCTTCAACATTTTTTGAGTACACATCTGCTGACAATTAATTATTTCAGCTTTGGTTTGTCTGAAAAAGCATTTACTTTCTCCTCATTATTGAAATAGATTTTTTTTTTTCCTGAGCTTAGACTTCTGGGTCAACAGTTTTGTTGTTATTGCTTTTGTTCCTTTTAGTCCTTTAAACATATCACTATATCTTTGGACTTTCGTAATTTCTGACAAGACGTGTGCTGCAATTATTATCTTTCTTCCTCCATATGTATGTTCCTTTCGTCTCTGCCTACCTTCAAGATTTTCTCTTTATCTTTAGTTTTCATCATCTGACTATGAAATGTCTGTTGTTGTTAGTTACTGTTGAGTCGATTCCGACTCCTGGCGACCCCATGTGTGCAGAGTAGAGCTGCTCCATGGGGTTTTCAAGGCTGTGACCTTCTAGAAGCAGATTGCCAGGACTATCTTCCAAGCACCCCTAGGTGGGTTTGAACCACCAACCTTTCTGCTACTAGCCAAGCACTTAATCATTTGCACCACCCCCAGGACCCTGGTGGCATAGTGGTTAAGAGCTCAGCTGCTAACCAAAAGGTCAGCAGTTCGAATCC
>NW_004444142.1:3976702-3985338 GCF_000243295.1 Trichechus manatus latirostris
CTCCTTGGAAACCCTATGGGGCAGTTCTACTCTGTCCTATAGGGTCACTATGAGTTGGAATCGACTCAATGGCAATGGGTTTTTTTTTTTTTTTTTGGTTAGTACCCTTATGATGAGTCTAGCAATGTCTTTTCATTTTTATTCTATGTAGAATTCTTTGAGCTTCTAAGATCTGTAATTTGTTGTCTTTCATTCATTTTGGAAAATATTTAGCCATTATATCTTCAAAGATTTTTTTAAATGTTTTGTTCGCTCTCTCTTCTCTGTATGGGACTTTAATAATACTTACGTTAGCATGTTTGATATTGTCTACCAGTTTTTGAATATTTTGTCCCCCTACCCACCCACTCACCCCGACACACGCTCTTTTTCTGTCTTGTGTTTCAGTTTGGATAATTTTTATCAACCTGTCTTCAGGCTCATTGATTCTATTTTACTGTGTCCAGTCTGCTGATAAGCCTATCAAAGGAAGTTTTCATTTCTAGTTTTATGTTTACTTTTTTAAATTTGATTTTGGATAGCATTATATTAGATTCTTTTTAAAAATAATTTCCTTCTTTCTGTTGAAATTCACTATCTATTCATCCATGCTGTCTACCCTTTCTACTTGATCCTTTAATATATTAATCATAATTATTTTAAAGTTCTTTTCTGATAGTTCAAACATTTGGGTCATCTCTGAACCTGGTTCTGTTGTTTGCTTTGTCTCTTGATAAAATCTTTTTTCTTGCCTTTTTTATTTGCATCTCATAATTTGAGATTGAATGTTGGACATCAAGATAGAAAAATATCAGCGACTGAAGTAAATAGCATTTACCTTCAGAAACAGGCAAAGGGTGTGGGAGTTGAGTCAATGTAATCAGTTGAACTAGGTTTAAGTTTCATTGTTTCTAACATTACTGTCAGTGCACCATGGGCTTTACTTCTTCCAGTGGTGGGCTGCTTTAACACTGCACTTAGTGTTAAGTCTAGGGTATCTCCACCAGTCCCTGGAAGCCTGCATTACAGAGGGGTTTCTCTTCACTCTCTTCTCCCTCCCTGGACATTAGAATGTTGCTACTTTTACCCCAGTGCTAGTTTCAAGGAGAGGCAGGGGTGGTTCTCAGTTCTTCTGGTCTGGTCTCAGTCTTAGGCATACCCTGTGTACCTGAGCCTTTGGTGTGAGGCCCACTCAGAATTTCTGCTTTTCCCTCCAGTGGCAGCCAACTCTGCTTTGTATCTGTGGTGCCTTTTGGACAGACTGACCGACAACCAACCCATTACTGTCGAGTCGATTCCCACTCACAGCGACCATATAGGACAGAGTAGAACTGCCCCATAGTTTCCAAGGAGTGCCTGGTGGATTTGAACTGCCAACCTTTTGGTTAGCAGCCATAGCACTGAACCACTACATCACCAGAGTTTAAGAAGAGTCTCCTTACCCTTCTGCAGTGGTAACTGACCTCTGCTTTGTATTACCGTAAGCTCTTAAACCCAAAAGAATTTCCTGCTCTCTCCAAGGAGTAGAGAGTTTTTATTTCTCCCATTCTCCCAGAAACAGTGGATTCTTGCCTGAGACGTGGGAGGTGAAAGGATTTCTACACCTCTCCCAAAGGCAGATGAGTTTTGCTTCAACCCCTCCCAGAAACAGTGGAATGTTGCCTGGGTTCTGGGACTGAGACAGTTTACTTCCCCTCCAATGGAGCCTTAAGGCTTTTGCTTCCTATGAGAGAAAAGTCTAGGGTGTGTTTTGTGTCAGTCCTTCAGCAGTATCTGATCACCACTTGCATAACTGTGCCATCAAGGGAGACTCACTCTGCTATCCTGATCTTTCTCCAGTCTTTCCCATGAGCACCTAGTAGAAGCCCATGGAAAGGAAGTTGTGTGTGAATGCAGGCTCGCCTTGTGTCTGGGTTTTCCAGTTACTCTAAATTGAAGTTTAGCTCTTTTCTTCTTACAAGAGTTCACGGTGGTGGTTGCCTCCCATACTCTGCCAAAGATTATACAGTTCACATGCCCTGTCTTTCTTCAGAGGAGCCCTGATTGCGCAGTGGTTAAAGTGCTCGGCTGCTAACCAAATGGTCGGTGGTTCAAACCCACCAGCCACTCCATGGGAGAAAGATATGGCAGTGTGCTTCCATAAAGATTACAGCCTTGGAAACCCTATTAGACAGTTTTACTGTGTCCCATAGGGTCGCTATGAGTCGTAATTGATTCGATGGCAGAGGGTGGGATCTCTCTTCAGGAGGCTTGTCACTCTTTGGAGTTCTGTTCTTTTGGTTGCCTTGGACCTTAACTCTCTAATGGGCTCAAGAAAAGTTGATTGTTTAGATTATGTGGCTTTTCTTCATCATTAGAATAAGAGAGATGTTATCTTCTCACTTTCCATATTTTTACTGGGAAAACAATTTTCAGGAGGGAGGAAAGAAATTAAAGTAAATGATGCTGGAAATACAGAATGACTTAGATGTATGGAGAGATACATAGAAAAAGAAAAACTGATTATTTAAGTTGAGGTTTTATGAGAATGATAGTGTTCTTCTCATATGATGGCATGGCCTATGTCTGTTTGCTCAACTTAGCTCCTCATTTCCCATTCCACTAGAATGGACCCTAAAAAAAAAAAAAACAACAAAACCCAAACCCACTGCTGCCAAGTTGATTCTGACTCAGTGACACAATTGGACTGAGTAGAACTGCCCCATAGGGTTTCCAAGGAGTAGCTGGTGGATTTGAAATGCTTACCTTTTGGTTAGCAGCTGAACGCTTAACCACTGCACCACCACAGCTCCAGAATGGAAAAAGAAATATTATAATGAGGGAAACTTTTTATCACAACTGAAAATTAGGGCCCATATGCCAGAAGGGGCAGTGGTGGTTCAGTGGTAGCATTCTTGTCTTCCATGTAGAAGTCTTGGGTTCAATTCCCGGCTAATGTACCTCATGCATGCCACTATTCATCTATCATTGGAGGCTTGTGTATTTCTCTGATGCAGAACAGGATCCAGCAAAGCTTCCAGACTAAGATGGACTAAGAAGAAAGGCCTGGTGATCTACTTCTGAAAATCAGGCCATAAAAAAACATGGATCACAACGATTTGTTCTACAACCAATCATCAGGATGGCTCAGGACTGGGCAGTGTTTTGTTCCATTGTGCACAGACTAGCCATGAATCGGAGGCTGACTAGGTGGCAGCTAACAACAACAACAATTGTAAAGATATGGACATATTTGTGGGTCTACCATTGTGCGTACGAAAGACTTCATAGGATATCTAGGTTTAAGGAATGTTTTGGGGAATAAGTGGGTACAGAAATGTTTCTTTTTTCATGACAGAGTGCCTTTGTCCTACAACTAAATCAGACAAATATTCATACTGCAAATGCCAGAGGTTGCAAAGAATTTACTGCTCAGAGAGGAAAAGGGATGAAGGCTTTATTTATATAGATGATGCTTAAAAAGTTGAACGGAGATTCTGTTCTTGCCATGAGGATTTGACAGAGAAATAACTGTGCTAATGTAAACTAGTGTGCTCCTTACTTCAGTTGCAGAATCTACCACGTTGTTCTCTACTAGGGCTACGGCATTTGAGTTGATGTTATTTGGAGTTTATGGACATTTGGGCAGTGGGTTTGGAATCCTGATATTCTTGAGTCAGACATTCTTGACCAATGGAAATAAATCACTCTGACTGCATTTATTTAAAATTAAGAAGGAAAGAAAATATCTCTGACTGTGATATTATTGATGTATATTAACAATGATTCTAAGATAAACCAAATACACAGGACTTTAAGTAAGATTGCTAGAATTTAATTATGATACAAGAAGGGACTCCGCTGGCATAGTTACATACTCTGCATGTCAGTTATTTGCAGAGGAACATTAATAATCATAGCAGAGTATGACCTATATTTGTCTGAGTATTTAAATAATAAAGTCCTTTTGCCAAAAGTTAAAACTGTTTATAGCCTGTGGAGAATTTCCTAGTAACTATTTTTATCCTGTCATTTCTCTGTGTCTTTTGTAAACATCACTCGAAGAGGATTATCTGCAAGCAGGAATTAGTTAGCATTAAAAATAAGATGTACTTATCAAGCTTTCAACAGAGATACCATTTTCCAAATTGACATGTTGTCAGGGGCCTTCCTGACAGCAAAGATATCGTAATGTGAAAAGGAGGCAAATGCCTAAGCGATTCAATGGCCCTTGTTTTCTACACATATTTCCCTTGACCTATAAATCATCAAGAGTGTTTTTTTTATATTCCTGAATATTTAGGCAGTGGAACCAGCTGTTGATGTGGTTACCGGCCAATGATACTAGTCAATACAGAGGCAGTGATTTAGCCCTGGGTGCATAAAAAACAGACGCTAAGAGGCCCAGATATTTTGCTGCCTACTGAAGTCGTGTGGTTTCCTTACCTTGAGGGTGAAAGGTCATGTGGTGTAGTGGTTAAGAGTGAGGCCCCAGATCAAATGGCCAAGTTTTAAACCCTGAGTCTGCCACTTTCCAGTTGTGTGATCTTGGGAAAGTCACATAACCTCTAAAGACCTCATTTTCCTCATCTATAAAATGGGGGCAAAATGGAACCTATCTTATAGAATTGTTGATATAATTAATTTGACATATGTGGAATATTGAGAACAATACCTGGCACAAACTGAATACTATATCAGTGTTATTTATCAGATTACTATTCTTGGTTGAAGTCATTTTGCAAGTGAAATATTTTTATAAAAAGTAAAAAAAAAAAAAAAATTGAATTCTTTCTAGAAATGCTTTCAGGAAAACTATTTGAAGAATTGAACAGGAAATATCATGTCTAGTTAAAAAGCACCTCACTCTCAGGATACTTATATCTCACATGCCTTCACAGGATGGGCTCAAGACCATATCTCCTCAATATTTGTTCACTGGGCTATGTAATCATAGGAAGGTGCCTTTTTAAAATTACATAAGTAATACCAGGGCCAGGACTAGGGTGAGGTGAGTGAGGCACTCAACTCGGGCACAAAAACATCAAAATAAGTATTTCAATGCGTTATTTTTAAGAATCAAAATTAATGCAAAAAAAAAAAAATCCATGATGAACAAAATATCAAAAGGTTAAATAAAGACAGGGTCAGTATTACCGAATTTTCCTTTTGCCTCAAGCTCCAATATGCGTTGGCATGACACTGAGTACTGCACTAATACTATCCATATAGAAATCCAATTTCTTCAGAAATATATGAGTAATAACAGTGGTTAACATTAATGGACAACAATGTTCGAGGCATTCTGGTAAGCATTTTAAATAAAGTAACTCAATTAATATTCACAAGTAATGCATACTATTATTCCCATTTACACATCATTAAACCAAATTAAGTTACTGTGTCAAGCTAATTACAGTATTAGTGGCATTGACATTCAAACCTAGGCAGTCTGACCATAAAATTACGGTCCCATTCTCTTCTACTCTACCAGTGTCCCTGAAAGTGTGAATCAAGGACTACTCACAACCTAATTACTTATCATATTTTCCCGTCTTTTTTTCACTCTGCATTTTATTTTGAATATTTTATACTACTATGTCTTCAAATTCACTGATCTTATTTTCTGTTATCAATCCCATCTAATATATCTTTTATGTCAGATATTGTTTGATTTGGATCTTTTTTACATTATTAACTTTTCTCCTCACTATGTTTATATTTTTATAACATTCTTGAACATATGTAACATATTTATAGTAACTGTTTCAATGTCCCTGTTTACTAATTCTGTCATCTCTTCATTTCTGGGTCTATTTCTATTGATTGATTTTTCTCCAAGCAATGAGTTACAGTTTCCCATGTATTTGCATTCCTGGTAGTTTTTGATTGGATGCCAACATTGTGAATTTTATGTTGTTTTGGTGCTAAATTTTGTTTTATCCTTAAATAATGTTTGCCTTTGTTCTGCATTGTAGTTAAACTGCTTGGAATTAGTATGATCCTTTTGAGGTTTGCTTTTAAGTTTTGTTAGGGTAGATCCAAAGGAAGCCTTTAGTCTAAAACTAATTTATCCCTATTTCTAAGTCAATATCATACTGAGAATTCTATCCAGTTCCCTATATATTAGAAGATCTTTCCATTCAACCTGGTTGAAACAGAACCATTCTCAGTCCTATGTAAGCTTCAGGAATTTCCCCAGTCTACTCTTTTTCCCAGCCTTGGGTAGTATCTTCTTACCAAGTACAGATCAATACTCAGCCAAAAACCTGAGCATATGCCCTGTTCAGATCTCTGTAGCTTTTCTTCTCTGTGAAATTCTTTCCTTTCCTGTACTCTGCCCCAAAAATTCTAGCTGCTTCAGCCTCCCTGAAATTTCAAAGTATCTCCTCAAATCAGAAAGATCTCAGGCTGTATTTGGGTTCCCCCTTTCTGCACTGCATTCTGGAAATTCTCTAGGATGTAAGCTGAGGAAATCATAGGGCTCACTTTGTTTCACTTCTCTCAGAGATCACTGACTTGTGCTGCCAGTGTCACATGTTTGAATATTGTTGTTTAACATATTTTTCCCCCAGCTTTCTAGTTATTTAAGGTGGGAAGATAATCTGGTCTACGTTATTTCATCATGACTGGAAGTAGAAGTCAAATTAAGAATAGTACTATTTAAAAGTTAAGACCATTGATGTATCATTTAATCTTCACCACAGTCCTCTAAGATAGGTGTTATTCTTTTTTCACAGATTAGGAAACTGAAGCTTAGAGAGAAAAATTAAACAATGCTGAGAAATTGCATAGCACAGACGTTAAGAGTATAGCTTTAGAGCCAGTGCCCTGGGTTGAAATACTGATTTCTTTGTTAACTAGCCACGTGACCTTTGGTAAATTACTTAAATGCTCTGTATTTCTGACTCAACATCACTAATAATAATAACTGTTTTAGTTACCTAGTGCTGTTATAACAGAAATACCACAAGTGGATGACTTTAAAACAGAGAAATTTATTCTCTCACAGTTTAGGAGGTTAGAAGCCCAAATTCAGGGTGCTAGCTCTAGGGGAAGGCTTTCTCTCTCTGTTAGTTCTGGGAAGGTCCTTGTCATCAATTTTCCCCTGGTCTAGGAGCTTTTCAGTGCAGAGACCCCCGGGTTCAAAGGGCATGCACTCCTGCTCTTCTTTTTCAGAGGTATGAGGTCCCCATGTCTCTGTTTGCTTCTCTCTTTTATATCTCAAGAGAGATTGGTTTAAGACACAACCTAATCTTGTAGACTGAGTCCCGCCTCATTAACATAACTGCCACTAATCTCACTTCATTAACATCATACAGGTAGGATTTACAACACATAGGAAAACCACATCAGATGACAAAATGCTGGACAATCACACAATACTGGGAATCATGGACTAGCCAGGTTGACAGATATTTTTGGGGGACACAATTCAATCCCTGAAAATATCTAATTCATAAAACTGTTATATAGACTACATGACTTAATTGTGCCAGGTGCTCAGAACAATAGCTGGCAGGGTCTGATATGAGGACTCTCTGGCTCTAAAGTCCATGTGTTTTTCACTATTTCATGCTGCTTCTGAAGAGTGAGGTTTATGAACATGCTACTAGCAAGACAGCTGATAGAATATGGTAACAGAAGTCTTTGTAGCCTTTTATTAACATGTATACCTCGAGTATATTCTTTTAGGTTTCCAAATATTTAAACAGAGGAACTAGCTTTTTATGATGTGAAGTTAACTCCCAGTGATACCAGTCAATTTAGTGATTTAGTCCTGGAAATATATAACCTCTTTAAAGTTTTAGAAAGCAAAGATGTGACTTTGATGGCTGAAGCACTCCTGACCCAAGCCATGGTCTTTTCGATTGTCTTATTCACATGCAAAAGTTGGACAATGATAAAGGAAGACAGAGAAAGAATTGATGCGTTCAAATTGTGCTATTGGTGAAGAATATTGAATATACCATGGACTGTCAGAGGAACAAACCAATCAGTCTTAGAAGAAATACAACCAGAATGCTCCTTAGAAGTGGGGTTCACTTACTTGGACACGCCATCAGAAAAGACCAACTGCTAGAAAGTGACATCGTGTTTGGTAAAATAGAGGGTCAGTGAAAATGAAGGAGACTCTTAAATAGATGGATTGATAAAATAGCTGAAAGAATGGACTCAAACATACCAGTGCTCATGAAGATGGCACAGGACTGGGCAACTTTTCATTCTGTTATATATAAGGTCACCATGAGTTGGAGCTGAGTCTACAGCAACTAACAACAACAAAGTATAAAAACAGAAGCTGAAGGGTCCCAGATGTCTCTGCCCCTTCAGTAGGTCAATGTTTTGGTAACTTGGCAACATGTAAATGCAAATATTTAATGCATCATTTTTTTTCTCCCTTTCCTTCAGGACACTTATTTGCCATATCCCCACACTACCAATTCAACTAAAATTCAACTCGTAGCCTATGTGAATGTTTGGGGTGGCACTTTGTCTGAATTATAATTCCCGTGGGGATTAGACTGTTTTCTTTAAGTTCCTTTCTGGTAAAAAAAAAATATATATATCTACAAAGGACTATTTCAATGAAAGATTAATCTCCTTTAGGAGGCCATGTGTATCAGTCAGGGTTCTCCAGAGAGATACATATATATAATATTATATATATGATAATA
>NW_004444142.1:3985438-4041955 GCF_000243295.1 Trichechus manatus latirostris
TATATAATTAATAAATAATATTAATAAAATGTTAATATATAATATTGGAATTGGCTTATACAATTGTGGGGGTTGGCAAGTCTGAAATCTATAAGGCAGCCTGGTATGGCTGGAAATTCTTGGTCAGGAGCAGATGCTGCAGTCTTGGGGCATGATTTCTTCTTCTTCAAGGAAACCAGTTTTGGTCTTAGGGACTTTCAACTGATTGAATGAGGTCTACCCACATTATTGAGGGTAATATCCTTTACTTAAAGGCAACTGATTGTAGATGCTAACCACATCTACAAAATATCTTTATAGCAGCACCTACATTAGGGTTTGATTGAATGACTGGCTACTACAGCCTAGCCAAGTTGACACATGAAACTAACCATGACACCATGTTTCTATTTAAGTGCCTTGAAAACTCAGTGCAAAGACAATGAACCTTTCTCTTTATTCTTTATTCAAAAACACTGAGAGACGGTGACAGAGAAAGAGAGAAGAGGAAGGAAAAAGAGAGAGAGAAACCCATGGAACAAAAAGAAATGATGAAATAGCAACTTCCATTATGTTCAAAAAATTTTCACAAAGTTAATTTGCAGAACTGAAAAGATTTATTTAGAGATTCATGAATCAGGAAGTATCTGGCCTGAAATTGAGACTAGAGCTTCCACGGAACAAAGAAAAGGGTTCGGGTTTTATAGTAACAAGCATATAGGAAAGTTTAGCCCTACTTGGATGACAGTGGAGGATTGGTTGGCTTGGGTTTAAACAACTTCTGCAATGGTCTAACTGCTTTTCATTTAAAACAGGAAATTGGTGAAGTCCTGATAAACAAGAAATCAATGGGGTCCTGATAAACAGGAATCTTTACTTGGTTTCAGATGGCATGTTGACGTGGGCCCAGCATGAGTGACTCCATCTTGGGTTAATTACTTAGATGATCAATTCTCCCTTTTTTGATCATACTCTTAAGTCTTTGAGAGATGTGATCAAAATTTAAGACAGAGCACCACTCTCAGTCACTGCATTGTCGCTCTGATGTGATTTGCATGGTATTTGCAAGTACCATGTTGTTCTCACAGTTCTTTTTATGCTTCTTTTGTTTTTCCAGCCTTAGCAAAATCATATGTTGATGAATTAGTGGTGTTAACACACATTTAAGACTTTTCAGAGAATACAGTACACCAGGGAGACTACAATTATAACTATTAGAACAATACCCACAGTCTGGAGTGTACTTTGGAGCCAAGGTCCCCATGACCCAAACCAGCTGAAATCAAACAGATCAAAAATGGTCTTCAAGGATGATTTTGCCTCTTTAAACCAAGTGACTTGTTTTATTATTTTATGCAGTCTCCAGAAGTGTTAATTTAAATATAACAAGTGATATTAGCCACTGCACAGTCTCCTCCCTGCTCAGAAAGATGACAGTCAAGGGATATCCTGTTGTCTAGAACAACTTTAATCAAGCAATCTAGACTTTTCTTGGGTTATTATTGCCTTAACAGTGGTTTTTTCAATATTTTCTAAGGTGAAAAATTAGTTATGGGAAGGGTCAATGGGTCTCAAGAATCATGAATAAAATGACAAATCCAGCAGTTAATAAGTTTTCTCCTTTTGGCTATGACTTGGGAGAATTACAGAGTTATCATCCCCAGGCCAAGGAGAGGGAAAATATAGTGAAGAGAGGGAAAATAAAGTGGGGGGGGGAAAAAAAACCTTCGTTATAGATAGTGGTATATCAAGAGAGGAAGGCAGAAAAGAACACTGAGAATGACAAGTATAGGGGTGAGGAGGGAAAATCCTGTAGGTTCTTGATCTGCGATCGTAGGAGGAAGCTGGTCACCTCATGATGTCATAGATTTCTCTTCCTGGTTAGCTTGATTTTCAGGTCTCCAGTGGGCAGATAGGACCAAGAGTTAGGTGGAGCCAATTAAAGCTAGGAAATAAGCATCCACAGTTTAATACCCTGTAGTTTGGCAGCAGTGTCAGTGGTAAAAGAATATGATAAGGTCCCTTCAACTGTGGCTCTAGGGCTGTTTTTGTACTAGCTAATGAATTCTAATTAACGTTATCATGAAGTAAGGTGTTTGGTGTGTTTTTTTTCTTGCCCAGGTCACAGTTCAGGCAGGTATTCTGGTTCTTTCCCAGAGTCCTTTATGGACAGGATCTATCTTGTATTGTTCAGGGCCGTCTCAATGAATCTTTCATGCCCAGCTCTTACAATCTCATGTGCCTCCCTCTTCTGTGATTGCCTCAAAGCCTGCATGTGAAGGGAGTATTATCACTAGAGCCTTACGTCCCAATGTTGTAAAACATTTCAAGCAAAACCCACACCAACAATATAGACAAGAGCAATGAAATATCCTCCAATTATTATACATAATAATCCCAATAGTAGTTTCTTCCACCAGGTTCCCCATCCAGAGAACCACCCCTTGATCTCAGTCCACCAAATATCATCTCCAAGATCTAGTTGTATCTATAAATATATGAGGAAGTGATTCAGTAGTTTCATTATCAGGAATATATAGACAACATTCAACTTTTAGTATAGCACAGGTGCCTACTTGCACCGCAGTAATCGTGTCAAAATCTGTCCAGTTTTGCAACACTACCTTTCTTGTAGCTCAGTTTCTTCATTTAAGGCAGCCAGTCAGTCCTCAGTGTCATTTAGGGCAGATAAAATGAATTTCTGTAAAATCTGAATTTTAGCCATAATGTTAATATTTCCAATACTAGGGGTGAATATCTTGTAGCAGAAATAAAGAAACTTATGGGGTACATAAGTATGACCTTCATTATTTTCTATTAAAATATAACTGGTATTATTTCTTCCTTTTGTTATTACTTCTACAACTTATGGGGCCTTCCCTGGCTGGGTGTTCCATACCTTGTTTTTTTGGCCCATTGCTGGACAAGGGTTCCTGTAAAGTGAGACCCCTGATCATTGTTAATTTCTTTAGGAGTGCCATACTTGAATATTAGTTTTTCTAAACCCCAAATGGTGGCATTCTAATTAGCTCTTATAGTAGGGAAAGCTTGAAGTATTCCACTGTAGGTATCCACACATGTGAAAGTAAATTGATAACCCTTACTTTTAGGGAGAGGGTGGATGTGATCAATTTGCCAAATCTGTAAAGGATCCTCACCACTTTTAATATGTCCTGTCTTCTCCTTAAGTAAGGGTCTCTAGTGGTGCAACGGTTAAGCGCTCAATTGCTAACCAAAAGGTCAGCTGTTTGAACCCACCAGCCATTCCACAGGAGAAAGATGTGGCGGTCTACTTTCATAAAGATTATAGCCTTGACTCTTACAAAAGATAGAGAAGGAAGGAATACTCCCTAATTCATTCTATGAAGCAAACATAACCCTGATACCAAAACCGGAAAAAAAAAACCACAGGAAAACTAGAGGCTAATATCTCTTATGAATACAGATGCAAAAATCCTCAACAAAATAAAAACCCTCAACAAAATATTAGAGAACAGAAACCATCAGCATATTAAAAGATTCATACACCATGACCAAGTGAGATTTATTCCAGGAATGCAGGGATGGTTCAACTTTAGAAAATCAATCAACATAATACACCACATCAGTAGAACAAAGGAAAAGAACCACATGAACATCTCTATGGATGCAGAAAAAGCATTTGGTAAAATCCAACACCCTTTCTTCAAAACCCTAGAGAAGACTGGATTAGAAAGGAAATCCCTCAATATGATTCAGGGCATATATGAAAAGCCAACAGACAAAATTATACTTAAAGGAGAAAGACTGAGAACTTTCCCCTTGAAATCAGAAACAAGGGTGCCCACTGTCACCACATCTATTCAATGTTGTATTGGAAGTCCTAACCAGAGTAATAAGATAAGAAAGAGAAATAAAAGATATACAGATTGGAAAAGAAGAAGTAAAATTATCTCTGTTCATAAATGGTATGATCCTATATATAGAAAATCAGAAAAAGACTTCAAGAAAACTTCTAGAGCTAATAGAGGAATTTAGCAAAGTTGCAGGATGCAAGGTCGGCAAACAAAAATCACCTGGGTTTCTATACACCAGCAATGAGATATCTGAAATGGAAATTAGGGAAACAATTTCATTAACAATAGCATCTAAGAGAACAAAATACCTAGGAATAAATTTAACCAGTGACATGAAGAACTTATACAATAAAAATTGTAAAACACTGCTGAAAGAGATTGAAGAAGACTTAAATAAATGGAAAGGTGTTCCATGTTCATGGACTGAAATACTTAATATTGTTAAGATGCCAATACTACCCAAAGCAATTTATAGATTCAATGCAATCCCAATCAAAATTCCAATAGCCTTCTTTACAGAAATAGAAAAACCAATCCTCAACTTTATATGGAATGGCAAGAGGCCCCAAATTGCTAAAGCAATGTTGAAAGAGAAGGACAAAATAGGAGCACTCACAATTTTTTTATTTTAAAACATACTATACAGCTACAGTAATCAAGACAGCCTGGTACTGGTATAACAATAGACACATAGACCAATGGAATAAAATTGAGAGTCCAGAAATAAACTCACACATCTATGGTCAAGTGATTTTTGACAAGGGTGTTAAGTCCATTTGATGGGGAAAGAAGAGTCTTAAATAACTGGTGCTGGGAAAATTGGATTTCCACATGCAGAAAAATGAAACAGGATCCATGCATCACACCATACACAAAAACAAATTCAAAATGGATCATCACCTAAAGGTGCTAGCTAAAACCATAAAATTCTTAGAAGAAAATGCAGGGGCAATGCTGTCAGGTGTAGCTTTTAGCAATGGATTATCTAATATAATAACAAAAGTACGAACAGCAAAAGACAAATGAGATCTCGTAAAAATTAAAAACTTTTGTTCATCGAAAGACTTTACCAAAAAAAGTGAAAATACACAAGCTACTGACTGGGAGAAAACCATATGTCTGGCAAGAATCAAAAAACTAAAATATATATAAAACTTTGACAACTTAACAACAAGAAGACAAATAACCCAATCATAAAATGAGTAAAGGACTTGAATAGACATTTCACCAAAAAGGACGTTCAAATGGCCACCAAACAGATGAAAAAATGCTCAGCGTAGCTGTCAGAGAGATGCAGATCAAAACCCAATAAGATACCATTTCACTCCCACTAAGATGGCTAAGATTAAAAGAAAACAAACAAATGTTGGTGAGGATGGGGGGAAATTGGAATACTTATCCATTGCTGATGGGAATGGAAAATGGTACAGCCGTTGTGGAAAACAGTGTGGCGCTTCCTCAAAAAAATGAAAATAGAACTACCATATCACCCAACAATTTCACTCTAGGTATATACCCAAAAGACTTGAGAGCAGAGATTCAAACAGGGACTTGTACACCAATGTTCATGGCAGCACTATTCACAATAGCCAAAAGGTGGAAACAACCTAAATGCCCACCACCAACAGATGAAGGAATACATAAAATGTGGTACATACATACAGTGGAATACTACTCAGCCAATAGGAGAAATGAAGTCTTGATACATGCTGCAGTATGAATGGAGCTGGAAGACATTATGATGAGTGAAATAAGTCAATCACAAAAGGAAAAATATTGTATGACCTCATTTACATAAAAAGACAATAAAAGGCAAATATATAGAGAACAAAGTTTATTAGTGGTTACCAGGGGTAAGAGGGAGGTGGAAAGGGGGGAGTTAACAGTGATGGAGATATTGTGTTGATTAAGGGTAGGGTTCACAACCAATTATTGTAATTGCTGTCAATAAGTTGTATACCTGTAAAAAGTTAAATTGGCAAAAGTTGTGTGATAGATATAGTTATAACAACAACAAAAACAAAAAGTAGCTTCTGAGGCTGTTTATGTACAACCAAAAACCTCATGGGATTTGGTTCCTTGGTTTGGAGGTTTAGGGTCATGGTTTCATGGGATATCCCAGTTAATTGGCCTAATAATATGTTTAGTATCTCTGTTCTACCTCCTAGTCAGTGCATACTGTCTGGGGTCTTACAAGCTTGCAAGTGGCCATCCAAGGCACAATTGGTCTCTATTTACCTGGAACAACAGAGGAAGAAGGAGAGTTAGGAATAGGAGGAGATATGGAACGTGTGACTAATTGCCTCCATGAACAACTGCCTCCTTTGTCACGAGACAAGAAGAACTGGATGTTGTCTGGCTACCATTACTGAATATTTTGATCAAAGATTCCAGAGAAGAATCCTGATCAAAGGGGAAAAAGTGCATAACAGAATTTCAAATTCTTGTGGACTCTAGACTTTCTGGAGCCATGGAGGGTGGATGAACCCCTAAAACTATTGCCCTGAGATAATCTTTAAATCTTAAACCAAAAATATTCCATGAAGTCTTCTTAAAACCAAACAATAGTTTTAGCTTAACTAGTGAAAAAAAAGGTCTGCCTTGAGCATTATACTCTTTTAAGAACTATATGGGATCAAATTGACAACAGCAACTTGAAAGATTAGATAGAAACATTAGGGGGCAGTGAATTTATGTTAATGGAGGAGAATAACTCAGAAGAGGAGGCTGAGAATGGTTCCAGAACTCAAAGAATGTAATCAATGTCACTAAATAGTGCATGTAGAAACTGTTGAATTGGTGTATGTTTTACTGTGTATATTCTCAACAACAGCAACAAAATAAATCAAATTATATTTTAAAAAAGATTATAGTTGTGGAAACCCTATGGAGCAATTCTGCTCTGTCCTATAGGGTCACTATGAGTCAGAATCGACTTGATGGCATACAACAGCAACAACATCCTTAATGAAGATGGGCACTTGGGGCAACGTACTGTACACTCTTCAAAAGCCCATTTTACTTCTTTTCTAGTAGTGGTGAGTCCTGCTCCTTGGGATAGTTTTTATGTGGTTTGAATACTTCAGTGCCCTCTTTTTTATGTATCCACATGGCTACGTCTAAGTTATTGATGGTGTCAACTGCCCTCACGGTTGCCAGGGCATCTTCTATATTATCCAGCAGAGAATTTGCTATGTGTGTTGGGATGTGATACACAGTCACTTTGGAACTGGGCTTTTGCAATTTATCCTAGATATCTTCTCATAATTTCTGCCCCCACAAAGGTTTCTTGTTAATTTCCCAACTATCTTTTTCCCATTGAGATTTCCACAGGGTGAGGCCTTTTATTACTGCCCAAGAGTCAGTACAAATAGCAGATGGGGTTCTTGGGTGGTTATTAGCCTAACTGCCCTCAGTTCTGCCAACTGGCTACTGCACCCAATACCTGTTTTTATCCAGATGGTTTTTTATCACTACTGGGGTAGATAGTCAATGGTGTCTTTAGGGATGGTGTCACCCCGTGCATTAACTCATGATATAACCACCCCCCACCCCATGGACCTCCTCCCGTACCAGACCATACAGAATCCTTAGTAATGTTTTTTTGTACTGATGTTACTTATAAATCATAATTCCTGTATGTCACTCTTTCTTTTATTTACTACTTCATTCTCAAAAAAGTTATTGATATAGGCTCACAAATACTAATTACCACATATTGTAGTTACACCACCAGAAAATCTGACAAAATCAGCGACTATAAAAACATCAGCAAGGATGAAAACAATAACAGGTGCTTGTAGCACGTGTGCGGATGAAACCATGTGATTTGAAGCATCATTGTGATTGGGTAATACTGAAAGCTCTGACTGGAGCACAGTAGAAGGTTCAAAAAGTAAATTTGCATCGAATTTTAGCCTTGTAGGTATATTGATACATATAAGCTGGGCTTAAGAAAAAAAATTTTGTTGTTGTTATAACAACAGGGATATTTTTATAAATAATAACAAATTTCTGCTGAAACACTGCACAAAAATTTTACAGTCATTTTGGTGTCACCCCCTCTGACAGTGTCACCTGGTGTAGTCTGCACCCCCACACCCGCCTAGGGACGCCATTGTAGGTAGCAGTGGCTGAACATTCAGGGGGGCTGGCCTATACTAGAACCATCCTTGTACAGGTGTCCTTCAGGGGTGTGCCTGCCCCTCCTTGACATGCCTAGGGCATACCAGAAGTATCTGTTGGTGGCCAGTGGTATTTCTTGTGTAAATTTGATAGGTCCTAAATATTTCTGTAACTCTTTGGAGAGGGGGCTAGGGAACAATTTACCACATTGTTGCTGATAGACATGCCACTTCACTAAGGTACCACTCATTGCAACAGCTGTCCACTGCTTGGCAAAGGGACCCTTTATCCAACCCTTTATAGAGCATGCTGTTCTTACCTTTACTTATGCTCCTCTAGCGAGGCCCTCTGTTTGTAACAGTGCATTGTGCAAGGCCAAGAATGGTTTCCCTATTAGACTGTAGCACATCTCTGCATCTTTAAATAACTGTGACCAGAATCCTATGGGCTGTCTCTCTATTTTTTTTTTTTTGTCATAGAGCCCATCCCATGCCATCGTTTGTAACAATAATTCAAAAGGCTTCCTCTCTTTTATAGCCTCTAGTTCTTGGGCCTCTTGCAAGGTGAAAGTATTCTAGTTACATTATTTAGTTTTTGGTGATCCACTGTCATTTTCCATGTTTTGTCCATGTTATGAACGGGCTGCACTGGGCTATTGTAAGGGTTCTGAGCCTGCTGAATGATCTGTGCTCTTTTTTTAAAAAAATTTATTATAGTCTGTGTGATTTTCTTGTGACATCCTGGCAACTGGTACTGCTTTTGTTCACTTTTCTCTGGGGTTGAGGTAGTGAAAATGGCTCTAATTTAGCCCAATCTTGAAGAACTGGGGTTTACATTCTTAGCCCACAAGCCAAGCAGATTTCTTCCATTGTTTTTAGGGAGGCTGGAGGCAAAGTGTCAATGCCCAGTATGTTTTCTGGAACAGGAAAATTATAAACCTAAAAGGTAGAAGGAAGAGCCTCCCTAATTTGCATTATGATTTTTTTCCCATTTACCGGTGTCAATATAGGCCATAAATAACCGAACCAAACCCACTGCTGTCTAGTTGATTCCAACTCATAGCAACCCTGTAGGACAGAGTAGAACTTCCCCATAGGATTTCAAAGGCTGTAAATCTTTATGGAAGCAGACTGCTACATCTTTCTCCCGTGGAGCAGCTGGTGGGTCCACATCATAGAGCTTTTGGTTAGCAGCTGAGCATTTAACCACTGCACCACTGGGGCTCTTGTATAGGCCATTAAAAAAAAAAATTGCTGTCAAGTCAATGCAGACCTATAGCAATCTTATAAGACCTGCAAATTTATGTGAGTTACCATGAATCAAAGTACGTTCAGCTCCAGTGTCAACCCAAACCAGGATCTTTTGTTTGGTCTCCAGTCCTCCAAAATGGCCTTACCTTTAGGGGAACCTTGGTCAGGGCTTCATGGAAGGCACACAGGAGTTTCTATCCTGGCTGCTACTCCAGCCCTTTGTTCTCTTCTAGAGGAGGGGCTTAATGCTCTCCTGGTTTCTGTTTATTATCCTTTTGCTCTATTTCTCTAGCTAAGTCAGTCCTTAGTGAAGAAAGGGAGTTAAGATAGAGGGTTAGCAGACAGTGAATATTCAGGTGAAGAAGGATAGAGTTGGACTGGGAGAGCAGAGGAAGTCACATCAGTCTTTGTCCTAGATGATCATCTATCTTTGAAGTTTCTCGAGTTTTTAGCTTTTCATTAGCCTTTTGTAAAAAATCTTACAATTAAGCCATTTTAGATTCCTGAGACCTCCTAGATGACTTGGCATACCAATTAAAATAAGCATTCCATTCCCTTTATTTCATTAGAGGACTTTTTTCTTGAGTTTTCCTCTCAAATAGACCAGTTTATCTCATTGAAAAGTTTCCCACAATGGCCATTGTAATCCAAAATCTTTAATGAGATTTTGCAATTTTTTTTGTAAGATGGTACAACTTCCTTGTCCAAAATTTTTCAGGTGGGAGTTCCAGAAGTTGGAGTGCCTGATCTCTTAGAACATAAAGAGCTCATCTTCAACATATAGACTAGTCCGCCTCATTTCAAATGTGCACAACAAAACGAACACTATCAAGAAGAGATTGCGGACTTATCTAGGGCTAAGGACTGGTGTTCCACAAAGTTGAATCAAAGGCCAGTTCACATAACTGGCCCACTAGCCCTGGTCTGGAAACATACATAGGAGTAGGGACTTGGACCCCACAAAGTAGAGTCAAATGTCAATTTCATATAACTGACCCACTAGTCCTGGAGACACAACAAAGTCACAGAGCTCAGATCCAAGAGAGACTCACCAGCCTCTCTGGAAGCTGTAAAAAAGGCAGAGAACACAAAGGGTTTGGTGGCACCATGCCTGCATTTCTTACGATCTCTGTAAAGTGCTAACGGTGTACTTCGGATCTCTTCCTCTTTGCCAAAACTGTTAAAACAAAATCTTTCTTCACAAAGTTAATTTGCAGAACTCAAAAGCTTTATTTAGAGATTTGTGGATCAGGAAGCATCCAGCCTGAAGGTCAGACAGGAGCTTCCTGGGAACAAAGAAAAGGGTCAGTGTTTTATAGTAACAAGCATATAGGAAATTTTAACTACTTGGATGACAGCTGAGGATTGGTTGGCTTGGTTTTAAACAACTTCTGTAATAATCTAACTGCTTTTTGTTTAAAACAGGAAATTGATGAGGTCCTGAAAATACAGGAAATTGGTGGAGTCCTCCTAAACAGGAACGTGACAGACTTTACTTGTTTTCTGCTGGCTTACTGATGTGGGCCAAGCATGAGTGACTCCATTTTGCATCAATTATTTAGATTATCAATTATTTCCTAATATTTATAAGAAACAGAAAATATTCAGGGTGTTTCAAAGTGATTTCACCTTAAACTTATTTGGTATAAATATCTAGTATATTCCATGTTGAGAACCCCTTTAAAAGCCCCACTATCCTAAAGAAGTTAAGTAATCAGAGGATTGAGTATACCTCTCCCCCTCCCTTTTTTTTTCTTTTTTACAAACTCATCTATGTTTTTAAGCTCTTAATGACTGGCTTTTCTTTCTTAACAGCATGGCTTTTCTTTTCCTCAAATTCTTCTCCATTAATGTGGCTTTCCTATCAAAAGGATAATTCTTTTAAGGCCAATCTGTTATTCTCACAATCTGGGGTTACTTCAGGCCTCCAAGGGGTTAGTGTGTTTAAATTTTTTTGTTTTTAATTTCTTCATTTCTTTTGTGTCTCTGTCATTTCCCTTTGTGATTACATCTGAATGGAATTTCTTCACTTTAATTATAAGTCATCAGTGTTCTTTACAACTTGCTCCCCAAGTGATTAGGAGCAGCTGGTGCTTCCGCAAGGTAGGAAGGCACTGAGACAGGCTCTCTTCCCTATGCCGAGAAGTCCTGTTAGGAATGCACCATGTTTACATGTAAGTGTGTTTATTTGTTTATCTGCAAGTGCCTGTCTGACCTTAGCTAAGTGAAACCTGATGAAAGACGAGGGAGACTCTCATCACCATCCACTCTTTTTTTGTTTTCTTGGCCCACTAACTACATTTTCCCAAGTTTTTGGCATTTCATTTTAAGCTTTAGTTAGTGCAATTTTTCTGCTGCATATCTAAAACAAATACATTATAAGCTCTTTTGAGTTTTGCAAACAGAGCTTTTCAAAATGGTGAACTCTGACATAAGAGCACAAATTTTGTTCTTTTTATAACTGTTTTCCTTTTGGAATGGTAGAAGTGAAAGGTATTTTAAATAAACAAAGCTATAATCTCAAATGAAAAGTGCACTCCAGGAGTATCTGTGGGCAATGAAGGGTCTTCTATTGGTACTCAGTACATTATTTAGCCATTTAACTATGATTTGTAAGGAACTTGTTATATGATAGTTTTAATTTCTTGGTGACTCATTCTCCATACACCAATCAATGATTGTTCAGTGGAGATAACCAAGCAAATTGAACCACATAACTCCCTTTACTCATGAGAGCATCACATGCCACAGTCACTACCTTATTCTCAGGGATGTGCTTCTCCACACATGGGAATAGAAGTCATTAAATTATAAATGTCTTTTATATAGACCCATGAAAGATTGGTTAAAATCTGGAACAAATTCTAGATGAAGGGTTTATTGTATTTCCATAGTCTTTCTTATGGGGCACGTCTTGGTTTTATAGATGGATATAATCACAAAGAAAGTTTGAGTAAATGCATTCAGAAAATAAAAGAACGTGTAACTACTGCTTTCAAATCTGATTTAGAAAATTGTTATATTCATCCAAGTGGATAAATATGTGTTAATTTTCTTAGTGGTGGGATGGAATTGGGTATAAAGCCTTGCATTGCCAGAATGCCCAACCTTATGTAGTATCTATTGTAGCAATTTTCAACCTTGTTTGTATATCAGAATACATGTGGAGTGTCTTAGGCTGGGTTCTCTTGAGAAGCAAAACCAGTAAAGCATATATAAAAGTATATATAGAGAGAGTTATATCAAGGAAACAGCTCACGCAATTGTAGAGGCTAAAACGTCCAAGTTCGTGGATCAGGGTAGAGGCCTCTGCCAATTCACAGAGTCGCAGAAGCTGGTGAACCCAAGGTTGGCATGTTGGAGAGGGGCTTCTGCTCACAGGCTGTGAATGTCAATGAATTCCAAGAGCAGCAGAGAAGACCGCGAGGTTTCTCCTGATTCATGTAGCTGCAAGGGCTGGTGAACCCAAGATCAGCAGGTCAGGGAACTGGGCTCTTGCTCGCAGGCTGAGAAGATCAACAAATTCCAAGATCAACAGGTAAGCTGCTAGCTCAAGTCCCAAGAACCAGAGGTGAGACAACAAGACGCAGCTGCTGAGTCTGGAACAAGCCAAAAACCTTGGCAAAGTGAGTAGGCAAAAGTAACCAGCGGAAGGCAGAGAGAGGAAACTGAAGGGATGGTGAGCTACCACAGGCCCCGCCTCCACCAGTACCACTCAGCAGATTCCATCACAGGGGTGATCACATATCAAATTTCAACAGGGAAGTGATCACAACATTATACAACTGCTAAAACACTGAGAATAATGGCCTAGCCAAGTTGACATACAATCTTAACCATCACATGGAGGTTTAGAAAAATACAGGTGTCTGAGCCCTACTCAGCACCTACTGAAAACAAATTTGTGGATGTGAGGCTTGGGTATTTTATGTTTTTAAAGGTACACAGGTGATTCTGATAATTATCTAGGATTGAGAGCCATAGTGTACTAAAAGAAAAAAAAATCAGTTTTTAATTTGTGCTTTAACTTTTTAAACATACCATAGAAAATTATCAGGATAGTACAGATGATAGAAAATTTAGAAGACTCTGGAATATCCAGGTAGATTTTTCAAATACGGATTTAAAACATTCTGATTTGAAAATGAGATGCTATCCAGTGAGAACATCTTTCCTTTTCTCTCTTTCTCCAATATTTCACCCTATAATAAATAACAACAACCATCTCTACCTTTGTTTATTGAGGGTCTACTCTTTGCATAACAATGATTGTGAGGATGCAGGACTAAGCAATGTTTTGTTCTGTTGTACATAGGGTCGCTATGAGTCGGAACCAACTGGACAGCACCTAACAAAAACAATACTCTTTATCGTACAATGTGTTAGCCATTTTCATTCAATATCTCATTTATTCTTCACAGTTACCCTACAAAGTCAATATAATCACACCCACTTATACAGCTGAGACAATATGGGCCCAAGTAGTGAAAACAATAGCTCAAGGACACATGACAAGCGCTAGAATTTAAATCTGTTCTCATGTGAATTCAAAACTTGTTCTCTTCTTTACATGATCTACTCTCTCATCCTTTCTTTTCATCTTTCCTACCCTTGCCCTCTCAGCTCCTGTCCCCTTTAATTCTTTTCTTGTTTTCTTTACCTTTCCATGCCACAATATGTCTGTCTGGAAAATGAGAGAAAATGGTGCATGTCTCACAAAAGTTCTCGGTAACAATGATTGCCTCAGCCTTCTTGTAAATATTTCCACTTGGAAAAGTCCTCACAGTCACCGAGTTGACAAATCTTGGTTTGGTATCCTTTGACTAATGAAAATGTTTATATTTTCTGACTGCTTCATTTTAAAGAATGTCCTGGTACTTGCTCAAGAGAATATAAAAACCTGCTGTCCCTGTTTACATTTCCAGACCCAGACATGACCCCAGTACATTGAAGCATCTGCTTTTAATTTCGCATCTCTTCTATCTTAAGGGCCATCTTATTGAACTAAGGTTTAAATGAGCTCAACAAATATCAAGTGTAAGGGGAAGCTAATGAGAGAAGTGGCTTTAGTTAAAAAGTGGCAGAAATGACAGAACTCTCTGCCAGGGATATTGAAGAGCTGTGTAACCTGGGCTTTTGCGAAGTCATCTATATTCAAGGACTCCATCTGCACTTGCCACCCGCCCTAGTGCATTTAGCTGCTCATGACCTGTACTTCTCAAATACTGCCAAAGAAATTTTCCTTTGACTACTCCTTTCTCCTCTGATTCACTTATGTTCTTTCTAGGTGGGGCATGGGGGCAATAGGCTTGACTGAAAACTACTATGCAAAATGAGAAGAGAATTAAAAAATTGATATAATTTATGAAGAAAAATTTTGACCTTTGGCATATCTTTCAGGGGAAAAGGGCACATATGAGAGAAGGCAGACTCTCTGTGATATTTTATAGTACTTGGCTGGAAAATGGTAGAGGAGACTAGATCTAGATTCAGGGAATGCAGAACTAGTACCAGTTGCCATCGCGTTGACTTTGACTCAAGGTGACCCCATCTGTGTCAGGGGCTCCACAGGTTTTTCAATGGCTGATTTTTTTTTTTTTCTGGAAGTAGATCACCAGGCCTTTCTCCCAAAGTGCCTCTGGGTTGACTCAGACCTCCTGTGTTTGGTTAGCAGCTAAATGTGTTAACCATTTGCACCACCCAGGGACTCTTTGGGGAACACAGAGATGAACAACTTCTCTTGATCAATTTCAGAGCTAAAGAAATTGACAAAGTTAGTAAGGACTGACTGCTCTTGCCTAGCAAAATATTTTACAAAGTTGATGATCAATAAATATTTGCAAAGTGAGTGAGTGATCAAAAAAGACTTGAAGGAGATGCCAGAGTAGATGTCAGATGTCACTGTAGTGAAGTGATTTGGAGACAGATAATTCCATTTCTGATCTGTGTGACCTTGGGCAAGTCACTTAACATCCCTGAGGTTCTGCTGCTTCTGTAAAATGAGGTTTATGACATCTATTTTGCATATTGTTGTGAGAACTAAATGAAATGCTATATGTGAAAGTACTTTGTCAATCACAGGCTATGAATAATCAAAGGAAATAGAAGATTCCTGACATCACTGATATGCCATGTGGATTTAATTAAAGGTTTGGAAGAGAGTCACAAAAAAGAGATTAAAAGAAGTAAAGTTACATAGCCTGAATATTTTTGGACCTAAAAGCTATTGTTGTTATTGAAGAAGAAAACTCTGGGTTGAGGTAGATAGTTGCTTCAGGGCCAGAACCGTGTGTAGTAATACTTACACTTCCAGTTCCAGCAGAGTTTCTCCCAGAGTAGATGTTCAGTGCATGTTTAAGTGGACAGACGGATGGATGGACAGATGGCTGTGTGGCTTCATAGCTCTGTAGTCATTTTTAGGTTCTGAAATAGAGAAGCAAATTTTGCTACTCTCTTCAGCTCAGCTCAATACAATTTTAAAAGAAAGCCAAAATCATGACTTTCGTAAACATTTTTGTAAGGTATACAGTGTTGTATCTCGTTTTCTAGAAAGACAGATGATGGCATGAAGTGCAGCTGAAAGAACAAGGCTTGTTCTGTGTGATCGGAAGCCACATTTTTTGAATTAGTATTATTGTCAGCCGATGAGACCAAGCCAACTGTTAAATAACTGCTAAACAGAAAAGAGGAAGAAAGACCGTGCCATCAGCCTGTTTTCTCACATGCCATAGAGTGGGCACTGTGGTGCCTGCTGGCAATGGGAACCAATATTCTTATTAGGCATTGGGGTAAGAAGGAAGGAGTGATCTTTGTTGGGGAGACAGCTTCATACAGAATTAGGGGCAATTATGAATGAGACTTTTGCTTTAATCCAAGACTTGTTTGAACCCATCAGAATTTCAAAAGCACCGGTTTGGCATCTCACGATTTGTGTGTTCATTTTGGTAGGCTTGAGCTTTTGTGACCTTACATTTTTCCCATTAACATTTTGCATAGAGAATAATTGTGTATGTTTGTAGGTAGACATCCACACTATTGGTGAATTCAACTGAGTAGCTCTTCGGTTGCACAAACTTGTTTTGATAGTTTAAAGTCACCCGCAAGGAAGCAAGACACAAAAATTTGACCCCTGGAAGCTAACAAGATATATAGGTAGCCCCATGAAAACAAGTTGATTCCTGTTATTGCTCCCATGGGGAAACTTTCTTGGGATGTGTGAATGCATCAAGTTTAAGCCTAGTCAGGAGAAACAGAAGGAACAGATATAGAGACAAAGTGGCACAGTTTCTGGACCTATGTCCATGAGACAACACAGCTCAGTGAAGGACGCTCCTTGGTGATGACTGGACATCCTAACATTATAATATCTAATGTGTACAGGACAGAGATACCTGGGAATATGCAGGGGATGGCTGCAGACACCTAGATACTACTCACAACCCACATCAGTGTGTCCAGATTTAATAGATAAAAACTCATTCCCTATTCTTTCCCATCTGTTTAACTTCAAGACCTTAAAGAATTCCTAGGGTACTGGAAGTAAATGGGAGGTTCTCTGGCATTATTAGGTGAAAGGGGAGTAGATAAAACTTCCATTATTTATTCATTTGTCAACAAATATTTAATGACAAGACACTATGTACCAAGTACTTTTCTAGGTGCTTGGGTTACAGTCATGAACACAACAAAATCCCTGCTCACAAGGAGCTTACGTTCTGGTGAAAAAGACCAACAGTGATCAATTGACCAGATATTATCATGGAAAGGTACTGTGAAGAAAGACAAAGCAGGCTAAGGAGAAGGAGATGATCTGTTACAGATGAGGAGGCCATTTTAGAGGGAATGGTCAAGGAAGGCATCTCTGAGCAGGCATTTGAGGAGACAGCTGAATGGAACAAGGGAGTATATGGGGAGGGGATAATATAGAGACGGGGGTGTTGAAGAAGACAGAGCAGCAAGGGAAGAAGACTTGAGATAGGATCAAGCTAAGGGTCCTAGAGAAGCAGAAAGGAATGGAGGGATCATGGGGAAGAAAGACTAGACTGCAGAGAAGGACAGCAGGAGAATCTGAGAGCCCCATGTAGATCATGGTTACAACTTAGATATCATTCTAAGTGTGATGAGAAGTATTGAAGAGTCTTGAGCAGGAGAACAGTATGATTCAATTTGTATTTTAAACCCATCTTTCTGAGGCCATATAGAGGTTAAACTTCAGGCACGGGGTGGTTACAAAGTAGAAGCAAGAAGACCAATGATTCCATCGCATGATCTCTAGCCTACAGGGACCAAGAGTAGAAGCAGGAGTCAATCAATTTGTTATCATGACTTGAAAGTCATTTTGCAGCCTTAAGCCATGGAATCATTAGAATTTTCCTTTCTCATTTGTCAGTATAAAAAAAATATTTGATGAAGTCAGTGAATGTTGGATAAGAAATAGGAGTTTCTTCTTTGATGGGCCCCTATGGAGGCAGGTCTTGACCTGTGTCAATAAAATTACCCTTTTCTAACTAAATAAAAGAAACAAATCTGTGCAAGCCTCCTCATAATTTTGATTTGTGGGTGTCAGGCATGTCATTATAAACACCATCTCCAGAGGAGACAAGTGTTCTTAACTTTACAGTCAGGATGCAGTCATGCTTTGAGATCATCTGAGAAGTGCTGTAGAAGCATAAAGTATTATTACTATCATTACAGCAGTAATGACTGTGATTATAACGCAGTTAGGGGGAGCTGAGTGGAATGACAGTTAAGGGTGAGTAAGCTTTACCCCCATACCTCCAAGTAAGAGCTGCCATATCAAAAACCTTGGTGTGTGTTTGTGCAGTGTGTGTGTGCGTGTGTGTGTGTGTGTGGTGGGTGTAGGGAGCAAATGTGGATGTTGAGATATCATTACTGAATGATATATACTCAAATCTGATTTAGTGAAATTGTTAAGAAAACGTTTCATTCCTTTCTATTTAAAACTGAGAGTTCAGCTATGCATCATTCCAGTAATAATATGTTGGTATGAAATATGATTTCTCTGCATATCACTTGGAGAGTGACGGTGATCTTAGAAGTTCTGGGTGCAGTAGTAGGTTGTGATACAAAATATTTATTTCAAATATTACTCCAACTGCTGTGGGGAGTGAGAAGGGGATGTAGCAGGAGGTCTATAGTTGTTGGCATCTTTCTCATTTACTGTTTTCCTCACTTTCTTCCTTGATCACATTTCTGAGATTCTGAGATTCTGAAAAATTCAGTTACTCATTGAGCAGTCTTTGATGAAGTACCTATCAAATGCCATGCCTTGTGTTAAATTGTAGGAGTAATGGGATGAATATGATTCGTTCCCTGCCTTAAAGGTTTTACATTTTAGTGAGGCAGTTAGATACAAGAACAATAATTTGGGGGTGTTAAATTCTTCAAGCTCTCCCACTGCCCAAACCCCATGATCAAATTTGTACCTCAGAACCTCTCTTATCTCTCTCTGAGGTCAGTGTATAGGACGGATTTAAATGGGTTGGACTGGAAGAAGGAAAGATTGATCCAAGCCATTGCAGAAGTACAGGTGAGAAATCTCACCTATTTTGTCCTTTGAAAATCTTTCATCACTGAAACCCAAACACCTGACATTACTTATCATGAGATGAAGTGGAGGGAAAGACTGATTTGTAGAGTTTGGATAATTTATGTGGTTGAAATATTCAGTTCCCTGGAAGATGTAGCCTTGCTGCATGTGAAAAAGAATAGTGATCATATGGAGGGGTAGGAAATGACTAAAAGTTTCCCCTGTATTTGGAGGAATTTGTGCAATTTAGGAATAGAGTTACTCAGAAACGTTCTGTGTGAAGTTCTTATAGAGGGCTAAAGTTGCATGTAACATTTTGGACATGGCCCTAAATGTTGCCTAAGTAGTGTCTGCAGTGATAATGACCAAAACTATTGCTTCTTTTCTACCAGAGTAAAGTACCAAGGGAAACTTTGGTGATCTTGTTTTAGGATTTCAGAATTATTCTAGGGGAGAGAGAGACAGAGACAGACAGACACACACACACACACACACACACACACACATACACAGAGAGAGAAAGAGGGAGAGGAAGAGAAACTACATCTGCCTTGACTTGGGTAGATACAATATGTTTTAGGAGAAGGTCTCTGGTGGTTCATTTCAGACACAGGGATCAACAGCTAAGCTAATTCATGGGATTGGATGAGATGTACTCTATAAATCCTTCTCTATCCTGGGAAAGCTATAAAGACCATGACTTTTAAGATTATACAGTAAAGTAGCCCACTGTTTAGAACTTTTTATTTTTAAAGGCTGAAGTTTGTCTTTGTATCACTGTGAAAACGATAATCACTATGAATTAGTGATGCAGAACATGTTATAGAAGTCATGTTTTACCCACTGAGAGTTCAAACAGATTTTTGGGACTTCTGGAACTTTGCTTATATGCAAATATTTTGCAGTTAATTACAAACGAGGCTTAATTGAAGGTGGCATAAATTCACACTAGATCTGAGTTATAGAGTATTGGGACCATCTGTTTTCCATTCCCTCTGAGAGAGTGGAAAAAAGGAATGGCTTTAAATTGAAATAGGAAAGATAAAGCCAGCATGTCTCTTTATTAGTGCAAGTAACATAACAAGCAAACAGCAGAAGACTTAACAGCAAGTCATCAAGAAAAATTCTTCTCCATGGTCATTGCAGTGAGACACTGAAAGAGGCTAGCTTGGTATTGCCAAACTCCTTTTCCTAAGAGTTTAGGTAACATTGCAAGTTTGGTGCTTTTATGAATCCTTTCGGGTGTGGCAAGGGGACTGGATAAGTTCTTTAAATGCTGTATTAACCTATTTATTTAGCTATGTTTAATTAGAAATTACCTTTATAGCATTTTCAGAAGTGTAGACTATTGATAAATTTAAAGGTGATATTTATTTATTGTCTCTAAGTGTTATGGGTTGAATCATGTCCCCCTAAAAGTTATGTTGAAGTCCTAACCCTGTACTTGTAAATATGACCGTTTGGAAATAGAGGTTTTCTTTTGCTATGTTAATGAGGTTGAACCAGAGTAGGATGGATCTTAAACCTAATTCCTTCTAAGTGGTGTCTTTAAAAAGGGAAAAACAGACACACACAGGAGGAAGAAACGATGTAAGAAACAATTTTTCAGAGACTCACAGTTGAAATGTGGCAGAACTATGACTTGAAGCCTTCATACTTTGAAGTTCAAGGTCCTTTCCTGCATGTTGGTGGTCTTCTGCTCTCATTGACATGCTGGTGGCTATTCCCTGATTGTTAGGCAAACAGTCTGAGCTTCAGGTAATACCCTCATCCCACCCATACAACCTTCAACCTTCTCCTCAACCCCCAAGCTATGATAAGTTCTGACCTACTCATGGAAAGTATCTACCTCTGCCTCTTATTTTCATCCATATCCAGTGTTGAGAGAAGAACTTCTAGGATCTTTCTTAACTTTTAGAAACTTTGGTTTCTGAAGCCTTCTAAGTAGACACATTGCTGTAATGTCGATTTAAGAGGCATGCTATATAAAATCTGTTGGTTCTGACTCTGAAATATATCTCAAATCTGTCAAATTTCTTTCATTACCACATTCACCATCCTAACTCAAGCCCCCATCTCGAGTGAGACAACAGGCCGGACTACTGTAAAAGTTTCTTCATGTTTTGCTAGAGTGTGATTCATAAACCATTAGCATCTACATCACTTGGGGGCTTGTTGTATATGCACAATCTTGGGACCTACCTTGGATCTAAGTAATCAGACTCTGCATTTTTACAAGATCCCCACCCCCACAGGAGTTCCTGTTAGAGAAGCACTGTTCTAACAGATCTTCTCATATCCTCTTTGCCTCCTCCATTACATTTCCCCATTGCTTTCAGTGTGATATTTTAAATGAGTAAATGCTTATAATTTAACTTTCTCCACCTTAAGCCCTTTAATGACTTCCTATCTCATAATAAAGTCCTTACAGTAACCTACAAAGAACTCCAGGATCTAATCCTTGCCTACTTCTAAGCATATTGACTTTCTTTCAGTTCCTAGGACATACCAAGTTTGTTTCTATCCTCAAAACTTGCCCTCATTTCCTCTACTTGGAACAGTCTCCTCCTGCTCTTGGTGTAATCTTAATTTTCTTATTCTTTAGGTCTCAGTTTAAATGTTACTTGTTGGAGAAAATGTCTGTGACCATTCTATCTGCACTAAATTCCTCCTACTGTATATCACAATCACGTTGGTGTCCTTCATCAGATTTTTCTTAATTTGTCATTATATTATCTATTTATTTCCCTACATAATGTCCATATCCCCCTGGCCCCTATCAGGATAGCACCAATGACTGTTTCCCCAGCACTTACCACAGTGCATTGCACAGAGAAGACACTCTATAAATATCTGTGGAACAAATGATTAAACATACTATACTTATATACAGGAGCCCTGAAGGCACAGTTGTCCTTAACCTCTGTGCCACCAGGGCTCCTGTATAACCAAAAGGTTAACCAAAAGGTCAGCACTTCAAACCCACCAGCTGCTCTGTGGGAGAAAGATATGACAGTCTGCTTCCATAAAGATTTACAGCCTTAGAAATCTTATAGGGCAGTTCCACTCTGTCCTGTAGGGTCACTGTGAGTTGCAATCGACTTGATGGCAATGGTTTTTTTTTGTTGTTCGTTTGTTTGTTTTTAATAGTTATATATCTTGATCATCAAATTTTTAAGTGTATCTAATTCAAGAGAAGTGGTTGGGATTTATAATTATTGTAATTATTATTGGTTATTTGTAGTTTTAGTTAAGATATGTTCAGTTAGCATCTCAGAGGCTTTTTTAATATTGACTTTCAGTATCACAAAGACAGTGATTTTCATTTCCAAACTATTTAAAAATGTGAGCGAGTTCTCATTTACCAATTGCAACCAACAAACATAGCCTTTATATCAAATGCCCAGTCATCTCTTGAATGGTAACCAGAAAAAGTTGTCCATGAGTATAGTTACTTGGGTCTACAGTTAATGAAAGAGCACATTGGTACATGATCTGAGATTAGGGATGGGGAACTATTCTCTCACACTCTTTCTATAAAGCAAGCGTGGCAAAAAAATGCAAGGGTAATGAGTTCATGGCTTGTGTCTTGAACTATTAGGACTGCAACTGATGGTTAACCCCGGGTCAGAGTAAACTCCCTTGTGATGTATCATTGCACAACTGCGTAAAGTAGTAGATGTGTAATAAGGGCTTATGTCTTTCTCTGAAACATCTGGCATTACTCATCATGAGAAGTTGGTGCCTACATTGGACAGGCCACATGTCTGTTCCAGGATGACACATTCCTGTTGTTTCTGGGTTGTATTTGAATTTTCTTTGGCTCCTCCAACCCGAGCATGTTAATGATCAAAATGATAATGAAGAGAAAGATTGCCTAAGAAAGAGGGTAAACAAGGTAGCTGCTGTTTCTGGAATGATGAGGTTCTGGGTTTTATAAAAAATTAGTAAGTCACCTTGTGACTGACAGCACTTGGTTTTCCAGGTGTAATGTGTGTGCACATGTTGTCACAGGTTGAATCACGACATCCGTGGATGGAGCTTGTCTCAGAATTGAGGGTTTGCCTGCTAGTTAGTCAAAGTCTTTGTTAGGTCTTAGCCAACCATGGGTCAGGCTGTCATAAAAGTTTACCGAATTGTACCTTCTCTTCTCACATATATCATTCTACCTCACAGATCGAAGTTTGTGAAAGCACTGGAACAAATTTACAAATGTATGAACTTCAGCAAGAGGTACATCTTGTAAAAAAAAATCATTTATTAAGGGAACATGGTGAAGTCACCTATATTGTTATTTTTTTTTCCTCTTAATTTACTCTATCACGGCATTAACTCAGTGAAAATCACCTGGTTATTCAGGTCCATGCGCATTGCTTGGATTGTGATCTCTCTTAATCCTATGCAGGGTTTAGGTTGGAACGTCTTAATATTTGAGGTTTTAGTAGTGGCAATGTTTCTCAAGGTGTGGTCTGTTTATTATCTGCTCCAGAATCACCTGGCATGCTTGTGAAAAACAGATTCCTTGGTCTCTCCCTACAGATCTACCAAACCTTGATCTCTGACATAAAATTTTAAAGTCTGTTTTCAACAATTATCCAAATGATCCTTATGAATTCATGTTTGAGAACCATTAAGTATTATTGAAGTTAAATTTGCTATTTTTAGTAGACTTGAAATAGAATTGGGGTTAAAATATTAAACTTAAGTAAAAAAAGGATTTCATAAATCAGCAATAACCTTACAACCCATGTTTGGTTTGTAAGCTGACATGCTAATGAATATTATCCCATAATCAACCTTTGGAAATATAAGTGGATGAGTCCTGTTTAACAGTGCTCTTCAAAGGGCAAAGATTTATTTTCAGGGATGGTCTACGTGGCTTGAGAGTGTGCGCGCGCGCGCGCGCGCGCGCGCGCGCGCGCGCGTGTGTGTGTGTGTGTGTGTGTGTGTGTGTGTGTACGTATTAGGAGACAAGGGATTTAACTAGGGGAACTGTTGTATATGGGGACTTTAGATTATACTATCTCATCCCAATTCAAATATTTATGGAATACTAGAATAAGAGGAACTCATCTTATTTTTTTCCTTATGAAATGATTTAAAGATATTTTCATCATCTTTTTCTTTTACAAAAGAATAGATAGTTCCTACACCCAAGCTCTTCTCATGACTCTCGTTTTAAAAAATTCCATAGAGAAAGAGATGCAAAAGCCTTCATTTAAAAATCATTCTGGGTGTTAGTCTTCATTGTTAGAAGCCATTTCTTAGAAACTTGTAATGAAGTTTAATATACAAACAGAATACACACAAAATGAATGAACATGTAACCAGTACTGAGATCAAGAAACAGACTTTCATTGACACTCTAATAGTCACTCTTGTCGTCAATTCCAGACACTAAAGCTTTCCAAGAATAACAGCTTTCTTTGATGGCTAAAAGCCATTATTTTTAATAAAAATCAAATCACTTTATCCATATTTTTTGTAAATATTAGTCTTTTCTCAAATATTGGAATATTTAGCAGCATGATGATCAATATTAATTCAATCTGAGACTTCCTGACTAAATGCCAACTTTAAAAAAAAAAACAACTTTTCCTTTTGCTAGTTTATAATTCTACAGTTTTTCTTTTATTGAATATGTCTTCTCTAGTTTCATCTTGATTCATTTCTGCTTCCTCTATATTTTCCTTCTAACTTAGAATGTATAAACTAAAATTCTGGGTGGTACTAGGTATGTCGTCAATATAGATCACTATGGAACACTCAAGGCAATTAAGACAGAGTCTTATTTGAACTATATTAATTTAAAACAAGTAGTTGAGGATTTTTTTTTTTCCATT
Source organism: Trichechus manatus latirostris (assembly GCF_000243295.1). Classification (NCBI taxonomy): domain Eukaryota; kingdom Metazoa; phylum Chordata; class Mammalia; order Sirenia; family Trichechidae; genus Trichechus; species Trichechus manatus. The sequence continues at coordinate 4,010,022 of NW_004444142.1, forward strand.
TTATCCAATAGGAAAACTTGGTCAATAAGCAAACCAACTGATTGACTACAGTGGATTTAAAGCAATGGCTTATGGACTAAGGGCAATCCAATAGGAATTAATACTTGGTATACCAGAAAACCACAAATAAAAATAAATATGAAGCTGCTAGGGATTTGATATTATTTTAATCATAATTCAGATTGATATTCTCCACAGTATTGTCTGCAGTATTAAACAGAATGTATCATGGCAAAGAGACAGGAATATTGTATGTGGGTCCTGAAACCTTACTGAGTGACCAGAGGCAAGTCATATAACCTCACTGGGTCAGTTTCCAAATCTATAAAATGAGGATAATAATACTTCCTTTGTGAGGCTGTTGTGAGAAGTAAATAATATTTCTAGGCATCTAAGAAAATGTCTGGTACATAGTAATTGCTCAGTCAATGTGGGCTTCCCTTCTCTTTCAGCAGGGCAGAATAGCAGTTTCAAAGGGATTTAACATGGGATACCTATTCTGGGGGAAAATAAGACAATACTATTGTCTTAGTTATCTAGTGCTGCTATAACAGAAATACTACAAGTGGAAGTCTTTAACAAACAGACATTTATTTTCTCATAGTTTAGGAGGCTGAAAGTTCGAATTCAGGACATTGGCTCTAGGGGAAGGCTTTCTCTCTCTGGGGGAAGGTCCTTGTCTCTTTTTAGCATGTGTAGGCTCAGTGTTCCTTGACTCCTTGGTAATCTTCATGTGGCATGACATCTATCTTCCCCCATCTCTGCTTGCTTGCTTGTTTAGTTTCTTTTATATCTCTAAACAGATTGATTTAAGACACACCATACACTAGTACTGTCTCATTAACATAACAAAGTAAACCCATTCCTAAATGGGATTATTACCACAGGTATAGGGGTTAGGATTTACAACACATATTTTGGGGAGACACAATTTAATCCTTAACAACTATATATATATATCATTTCCCATATATTTTTTCTTATTCTTAAACAAACGCAAGCAAATGATATAAAAAAATATCAGAAATAGAGATATGCCCATAGAACACCCTCAATTCCATATCCTCAGTGACATTCACAGTGAATGAATATTACTTTTATAGGCATCCCCCTAACCACTGTATTTCCTTAGTACACTTCAGAATGTCTTGCACATAGTATGTGTACTCAATTTGGTGAATTGAACTTTTCCCAAAAAGATGTAAAAGTGCTGTCAGACCTTTATGAATTTTCATTATTGCCTTCGAATGGACTTCGGCAGAATTTCTAGTAAACCAGTCCTTTTTTCAGTCCTTGAAGACAGATACTTATTAACTTCTCAAATATCTCTAGGGGCATAGATTATGTCTCTTTCTGTAACAGAGTAGGTTTAAAATCAGAGGTTAATAGACTACATCATTTTAAAACTCTATTATTAACTTTCACTGCATTTTCAATCAAAGCTGGGTTTTTCATTCATTCGTTTATTCATTTAAAGGAACATGGAATGGTGGGAAAAACCAAATTAGGAATTAGGAATGCAAAGAGCTGAGTTCTAGACCCTGCTCATCCATTTCCATGTCTCGGGATCTTAGGTAAATCACTTAACATCTGTCACCCCTGGTAAAACAGGGGAAATAGTGCCTGCTCTGTTTCCTGTTACATGGTGATTGTGGGAATCAAATGGGATAATGTATGTGGTGATGCTTGTCACGCAATAAAGTGCTCTAAGGTTTTTATAATGATATGGCAATAATGGGGAAATTAGTAGGCATTGGCATTAACATAAGTATTTCTATTGGGCTAACCTTGAAAGCAACAAACAGAATTGGCTTTATTCTCTGATAATGCCATTTTATTTCACAAAGCAGTGAAATTCAGGATAATTTTATGGATGTTGGAAGGTGTACCTAGAAACACAAAATTCTCCAACTATATAGTACTTTTGTGGACTATCACAATCATCCCTTTACTAAGTTCTAGTCTAGAAATAAGCAGACAGAATTAGAACAGAGAGGACGATATTTCCTAACCCTCATCCTACCGAGGAATAGAGGGCCATCCATATCATCATTTTGTTTCTGTAGTTCAAATATAATATATTGATAAAAATAAATGTTATCCAAGGCAATGCACGGGCTACTTAGCATTTAGAAAAAGTTACATTAACCACTAAATACTATAATCATGCATTCCTTATACATGTGGTAAGTCTTCTGTGTCTCTGTAGTAGAAAGAACATGAGTTTTGAAGACAGAACAAGCTAGTGTTGAATCATCACTCTACTTTATCAGCTGTGTGAGTTTGGGGTCAAGTTATTATCCTTTCTGAATTTTGGCTTCATGAAGATTAAATGAAATACCATATGTCATATACCTAGGACAGTGCATGGCACATTGTAGGCATTCTGTAAGTGTTAGATCCCTTTTCCTTCTCATCAAAATACCTAACTTTAACAGATAAGAATGTTTGATCATTTATAATAATGTGAAAAAATCTATTACATTTATTTTACCTTGGAATAATGTAAGAATCCATGGACTAAAAGGCTAAGAATTATATTTTCAAGAAAGATGTTTTATTGGAAACTTGCTTACTTCACTTCATGCACAAACAGATTATAATTGGATTAATGACAAGTAAAAAAAAAGTCACGTAAGGGATAAAAGCAAGTATGGGAGGATATGTTATTGATCTTAGACTGGAAAAAATCTTTCTTAACATGAAAGCAGCTCAGGTATCATAAAGTAAAAGTTTGTTGCATTTGATTTTACGAAACCTTAAATTAAGATATCTGTATGGCAAAATCTATCCACCAAACAAAAAATAAACTGAGGAAATTTATTTACAATTTGGAAGCAAAGGCAAGTATTTTTAATATATAAAGAACAGTTATAAATCAATATAAAAAGATAAGGAATTTAGTAAACAAACGGCAGGGGGGAACAAAGTTTCACATTGTATAGGTAACTCGCTCTTTTCACCTGAAAAACTTCACTTGGTAGACTTGAATGGGAAAACAGGGGTCCTGCATTCACTCATTGACATTATAATTAGCTTTTTTGAATGGCTGAGTTTTCTTGACTATATATGCATGTAAATTTACTGAAAAAAAATATTCTTTAAAAAATTTAATTGTCAATTAAAAGATTACCAAATGGAGCCAAGATGGCAGCTCAGTCAGACTACCACACTGTCCCTCTACAGCAAAAACCCAAGAAACCAAGTGAAATAGATACAAATGACAATCCTGGAACTCTAAGCATCAAATGAAAGGATAAAGAATTACACTAAGCACCAACTGGGAGAAAAAACTGAGCAAAAACAGCAAATGAGGAGAGACACAGAGCGGAGGTGCCCTGCTAGCCAGCCCGACACAGAATAGCCATCTTGAGACAAAGCCAGCAGTGATCCCAGGTGAGGAACACAGGAAAGTAACTTCACAGAATTCTTAACAGCAGACAAAGAAGCTGTGTAGACATACCTGGAGTGAAGAAAGGTGAGCAAGACATAAACCAGAGCTAAGGAGAGAAAACACAGGAAGGAGGGTGAAAACTCCAGGTACTGCAGTGTCCACAGAGCAAGGAGAGAGCTAGGACTCAGAGACAGGGCTACTCACCAGCAGAAGACCTCGTCCATTTGGGTGGGTGGCACACATAGACTAATAGATCTGTAAAGTGTCAACAGGAGGCCCCTGCACCTAACTGGACTTTGGGCAGACCCTCCCTCCCTGCACTTGGCTGGGGCTAGCTCCTGATTTCTGGCTGCAGCCAATGGGAAGTGCCCAGGTACACTTGCCTGGTGACCAGAGGAGCACGATCCCCCTCCCCCCACCCTTCTAGTGATAAGCAGCATGAACCACCCATCCCTGAATCCCTGACCACTGGGAACCACAGTATGAGCCCCCCCTTACCCCCCCCACTACACCCATCCACCACCCCTCCCACAAAAATGCTGAGCAGGAGAAGAGCACTCTGGCATGCCAGGGCACCACCCCCTGCCCACCACCAACCCACTGAACAGCACATGAACACTCTGGCATGCCCAGCTGCCTAACTGCCACCCTCCCTTGCCTACCCCCTAAGTGGTGCAAGAGCTCTCAGGCATGCCAGCCAGCTTGTCTACCACCACCACCACTCCCCAGCCAACTGACTGAGCAACACAAGAGTGCTCTGGCATGCCTGGAAGCCCATCCACCACCCCAGCCAACCCACTGAGTGGTGCTAGAGCAATGAGATGCACTCAGCAGCCTGTCTGCCACCCCCCTTGCTGGCCCACTGAGTGGTATGAGAGCACTCTGGTACACCATATCCCACAGCCACTGCTCCACCCACCAAGCAAGTGGCTGTGAGTGCCCCCGTGCCACTGGACTGAAAATAGGTAGAGACTAGCACCCATCCTCAGTTGTCTCACACACCCACTGGAAACCAACATGGGCTCGCCCTGCCTGCCACTGCCCTACTCACATGAAGACAAGTGGTGAGTGCTCCTGTGCTGCCAGATGAGCGATCAGCAGTTTGCCTGACCCACCCACCCACCCTGATACATTAAAACAAAACAAAACAAAAAATCAGGATGAAACAAATAAAGACACAATCAATCAATCATAAAATAACACCTCAATGCCTAAGAGACAACAAACAATAACAAATCATGCAAAGAAACAGGACAAGATGGCTCAAATAAATGACCAAAATAAAGGGGCAGAAATCCTTCCTGAAGAAGAAATAGTAATAGAACTATCTGATAAGGAATTCAAAAGACTTATATAAAGGATCCTCAAAGAGATCAAGGAAAACACAGATAGAAGCCTAGAAGAATTCAGGAAAACAATACAAGAGTAAAATGACAAAATAAATAGGTAATTAGAAACCAAAATACAAAACAACAAGAAGGACTCTAGAAGATTAACAATAAAATATACATAATGGATAACTCAATAGAAGGACATAGAAGAATTGAAGCAATAGAAGAGAGAATCAGTGAAATAGAGGACAAATCCCTTGACACTTAATCTATTTGAGAACAAGCAGAATAAAGAATGAATAAAAATTAAGAACGCTTAAGAGTTATGTGAAACTATCAAGAGGAAGAATATATGCATAATTAAAATTCCAGAAGAGGAGGAAAAGGAAGAAAAGCACAAAATTTTTAAAGATTTATTGATAGATAACTTCCCTGATAATCATGAAAGACAAGATTTCCATCCAAGAAGCTCAATGAACCCCATACAGGATAGACCCCCAAAAGAAAATCACCAAGACATATTATAATCAAACTTTCCAAACCAAAGTCAAAGAAATAATTCTGAAAGTAGCTCATGAAAAATGAAATATCACCTTAAAAGGGGGACCAATAAGACTAAGTGCTGATTTCTTGGCAGAAACCATACAGGCAAGAAGGCAGTGGGATAATATATATACAACAGTGAAAGAAAAGAATTGTCAACCAAGAATCGTATATCCAGCAAAACTGTCTTTCAAATACAATGGTGAAGCTAGGACATTCCCAGATTAACAAAAAATAAAGGAATTTGTAAAAACTAGACCAATCTTACAAGAAATATTGAAGGGAGGCCTTTGGACAGAAAACAACGGACACCAGACAACAACCTGAGATCAAAATACATGACAGCATCACCCAGATTCCAACCAAGACAATTCTCAAATTAAAATAGAACAGCAAAACTGAAAACAGGGAACCAGTGATATCAATCTGGAGATGATGATAACTTCAAAACAAAAAGAGGGAGTAAGTGTTGTAGTTATAGAATTTCCATATGGAGAGGAAGTCAAGACACTATCAAGATACAACAAACTGTTTTATTTTATTTTAAACTTGGGAAGAAAAAGGTAAATTCCAGAGTAAATACAAAGAAAGTAAGTAAACCTACTCACAAAAAAAAAGAAGAAAACCAAAAAGACTCAGTAAACAAACTCAACAACAATGAAGGAAACAAAAAGAAAATCCACAAACAAAAAGAACTCTGCACAGAAAATTAAGCAGAACAAACAAACCATTAACACCACAATAAAAAATATAGTATAATGGCGGCAGTAAATTTATACCTATTGATAATCACACTAAATGTAAATGGTTTAAGTGTACCAGTCAAGGGACAGAGAGTGGCAGAATGGATTAAAAAAACATGACCCAATAATATGTTGCCTACAGGAGACACAACTTAGGCACAAAGACATAAAAAGGTAAAAAGCAAAAGAATGGAAAAAAATATCTATCATGCAAATAGCAGCCAAAAGAGAGCAGGAGTGGGCAGTAATAATATCTGATAAAATAGGCATTAAGTCAAAATTTGCTTTTAGAAACAAGGAAGGGCATTATATAATGGTTAAAGGATCAATCCACCAACAGGACATAAATACAATAAATATTTATGCACCCAATGACGGAGCTCCAAAATACATAAACTCTAACAGAATATAAAAGAGAAATAGACAGTTCTACAGTAATAGTAGGAGACTTTAACACACCACATTTGATGCTGGACGGAACTACTAGACAGAAACTCAACAAAGATAAAGAAGACCTAAATAATACAATCAACCAACTAGACCTCATAGACATATACAGAACATACTACTCAACAGCAGCACAGTACACATTTTTCTCCAATGCACATGTATCATTCTCCAGTAGGTGACAAAGCAAGCCTCAATAAATTCAAAAGCATTGAAATAATACAAAGTACCTGTTTTGATCATAATGCTATAAAACTAGAAATCAATAGCAAAGAATAAGGGAAAAAATTAAATGGAAACTGAATAACGCCTTACTTAAAAACTATTGGGTAATAGAAGAAATTAAAAATGAAATAAAAAAATTTATTAGAATCAAATGAGAATGAAAGCACAACATACTAAAACCTTTGGGACACAGCAAAAGCAATGCTCAGAAGAGAATTTACAGTAATAAATGCACACATCAAAAAAGAAGAAGGGGTCCAAATCAATAGACTATCCCTACAGCTTGAACAAACAGAAAAGGAGCAGCAAAAGAAGCCCACAGTTACCAGAAGAAAGAAATAATAAAGATCAGAGCAGAGATAAATGAAATAGAAAACAGAAAAACACTAGAAAGAATCAACAAGACTAGAAGTTGGTTCTTTGAGAGGACCAGTAAAATTGACAAGCCACTGACCAAACTGACAAAGGAAAAAAATAAGAAACAAATAACCAAAATAAGAAGTGAGATGGATGATAATACAACAGAACAAACTGAGATAAAAAGGATCATAGCAGAAAATTAATGAAAATTGTACACCAACAACTTTTAAAATCTAGAAGAAATGGACAAATTTCTAGAAACACAAAACCCTCCTAAACTAACACAAATAGAGGTAGAAAATTTGAACAGACCCAAAACAAAAGAAGAAATTCAAGATGTCATAAACATCCCCCCCCCAAACAAAACAAAACACAACAACAACATCAACAAAAACCCAGCATAGACAGCTTCACTGGAGAATTCTACCAAATGTTCAGAGAAGAGCTCACACCGGTACTACTCAAACTATTTCAGAGCATAGAAAAGGAAGAAATACTCCCTAATTCATTCTATGAAGCCGGCATAACCCTGATTCCAAAGTCAGGCAAAGACACCAAAAAAGGAAACTTACAGACTGATATTTCATATCAATATATATGCAAAAATTCAACATTAGAAAATCGATCAACATAACTCAACACATAAATAAAACAAAGGAAAAGAATCACATGATCATCTCAGTTAATGCAGAAAAGACATTTGATAAAATCTAACACCTTTCCTGACAAAAGCTCTCAACAAAATAGGAATAGAAGGGAAATTCCTCAACATAATTAAAGCCATATACACAAAACCAACAGCCAACATTTCTCTCAATGGAGAAAGTTTGAGAATATTCCCCTTGAGAATGGGAACAAGACAAGGATGCTCTTTATCACCACTCTTACTCAGTATTGTACCAGAAGTTCTACCTAGAGCAATAAGGCAAGAAACGGAAATAAAGCGCATCCAAATTTGAAAAGAAGAAGTCAAACTCTCCTTATTTGCAGATGACATGATTCTATACGTACAAAATCCTACAGACTCCACAAGAAAGTTTCTGAAACTAGTAGAAGGATTTAGCAAAGTGGCAGGATACAAGATCAACACACAAAAATCAGTCTGAGTCCTCTAGACTAACAATGAGGACTCTGAAAAGGAAATCAAGAAATCAATACCACTTACAGTAGCCTCCAAAAGGATAAAATACCTAGGAATAAACCTAACTGGAGACATAAAAGACTTATACAAGCAAAATTATAAAACGCTACTGCAAGAAACTAAGAGAGATCTACGTATGGAAAAACATACCATGCTCATGGATTAGAAGGCTTAACATTGTGAAAATGTCAGTACTACCAAAAGTGATCTACGGATACAATGAAATCCCAATCCAAATCCTAACAACATTCTTTAATGAAATGGAAAAACTAATCTCCAACTTTATATGGTAAGTAAGAAGGCCCTGAAGAGCTAAAGCAATATGAAAGAACAAAGTAGGAGGCCTCCCACTTCCCAATCTCAAAACTTACTATACCGCCACAGTAATCAAAACAGCCTGGTGCTGGTACAATGACAGATACATAGACCAGTGGAATAGAATTGAGAACCCAGAATTAAATCCATCCATCTACAGGTAGATGATCTTTGACAAAGGGTCAAATTCCATTCAATGGGGAAGAAACAGTCTCTTCAACAAATGGTGCTGGCAAAAATGGATATCTATATACAGAAAAATAAACCAGGATCCATACCTCATGTCATTCACAAAAAGTAACTCAAAATGGCTCAAAGACTTAAATGTTAAAGCTAAAACCATAAAGTTCCTGGAAGAAAGTATAGGGTCAAAACTAGGGGACCTAATCTTTGGCATGAATAGAATATCAAACAAAATAAAAAATGCAAAAATAACAGAAGATGAATTAGATAACTGAGGCCTTCTAAAAGTTAAATACACTCATCAAAAGACTTTACTGAGAGAGCAAAAAGAGAACCTTCAGACTAAGAAAAAAAAATCTTTGATAAAGACATATCTGATAAGGGTCTAATCTCTAAACTATATGGAATACTTCAACAACTCAACAACATAAAAACAAAAAATCCAATAAAAAAATTCACAAAGGACATGAACAGACCATTCACCCAAGAGGACATTCAGGTGGCCAACAAATACATGAAAAGATGCTCACAATCATTAGTCATTAGAGAGATGCAAATCAAAACTACAATGAAATGTCATCTCACCCCTGCAAAAATGACAATGATAAAACAAAAAACAAAACAACAAATGCTGGTGAGATTGTGGGGGGACTGAAACCCTTCTACATTGTTTGTGGGATTGTAAAACAGTACAACCACTATGGAAAACAATATGGTGCTTCCTCAAAAAGCTAGAAACAGAAATACCTTATGATCCAGCAATCCCACTCCAAGTCATATACCCTAGAGATATAAGAGCAGTGACATGAATTGACATATGCACACCTATGTTCATTGCAGCATTATTCACAATAGCAAAATGATGGAAACAATCTAAATGCCCATCAATGGATGAATGGATAAACCAAGTGAGGCACATGCATACAGTGGAATCCTATGCACCTATAAAGAACAATGAGTCCGTGAAACATGACATGGATGAATCTGGAGGACCTTATGCTAAGTGAAATCAATCACAAAAGGACAAATATTGTATAGCATCACTTTTATAAAAAATCAAGAACAGGTATATACACAGAAAGCAATGTTTTTTGATAGTTACCAGGCATGGGGAAGGGAGGAGAACCACTTCCTAGACAGTAGGCACTTGTTATTTTTGGTGATGGGAAAGACTATACTCAATATGGGTGAAATCTGCACAACTTGAACAAAGTAAATGAAAACATCAAGAAGTATGGAAGAATAAGGGACAATTTCAGTAAAAACTATAACAGACAATTTTGTAACAATAGTAACAACCAATAAAATATATGTATGGTTACATAGGTAGACATGTATACATAAACAGGTATAGGAACACACATGTGAGTATATGAGCATGCATGTACAGGTGTATCTGCAGGTATATATATATGCTTATGCATACTCCATATATATTCATATATATATAATAGAGAACATACGGGACACAGTTAAGAAAACTTCCTAGACATATCCAAACACCTCAGGGGACTGAGTTACTGGGTTTGAAGACTCAGGATCATAGTCTCAGGGAACATCTAGGTCAACTGTCATAACATAGCTCATAAAGATAATGTTCTACATCCTAGACTGGTGAGTAACTCCTGGGATCTTAAAAGCTTGCAAGTGGCCATCTAAGATACAACTATGGGTCTCGTCTTTTTCTGTCTGGAGTAAAGGAAACTGAAGGAAATGAAAGACCCAAGGAAAAAACTAATCCACAGGGCTAATGGCTCACAAGAACAACAGCTTCTTCTAGCCGGAGAGCAGAAGAACCAAATGGCACCCAGCTACCACTACTGACTGTTCTGACCAGGAATACAATAGAAGGTCCTGGTTTGAATGGGAGAAAAATGTAGAACAAAACTCAAATTCCTAAAAAAGTCCAGATTTATTGGACCGATAGAGACTAGGGGAACCCCTGAGACTATTACCATAAGATATCCTTTGAACTTGGAACTAAAGCCACTCCTACTGATCATCTTTCATTAAAATAAGAGATTGGATTATAATATAAACAACGTCACCCATGAATACTGCGCTCCCTTAAATTAGTCAACCATATGAGATCAAATGGTCAACATTTACCCTAAAACAAAGATGAGAAGCTAAGCAGAGGCAGGGAAGCTAGATTAATGGAAACACAACAAAAATAATGGAAATAATGAGAATGTTGATTCACTGTGAAAAACATAACCAATGTCATGACATGCTATGTAAACTTTCACCTAAAACACACACACACACAATTGAATAAGGTACCAGGTTGTATGAAAAATACCTGTCTTTAAAAACTAGGGCACTTGCATTGTGTTTGTGCTTTACATGGTTGCACTTATTACCCTCACATTTACCCTATTGTGATGGTTAAGATTGTGTGTCAGTTTGGCTGGGCCATGATTCTCAGTGTTTATGTGATCACCTCCATGATGGAATCTGCTGTGAGTAGCCAATCAGTTGATGGGGAGTTTCCTTGTAGCCTGCATCCAGATATAAGTGGACATCCTGGCTTTTGCCCTCTCTGGATCCTGCAGCTGCCTCTTTGTTTGTCTGACCTCCAGTTCTTGGGACTTGAGCTAGCAGCTTACCTGCCAGTCTTGGGATTCACCAGTCTTTACAGCCTATGAGCAAGAGTCCTGCTCTCCTACCTGCTGATCTTGGGTTCACCAGCCCCTGCAGCTACGTGAATCAGAAGAAGCCTCTATCCTGATCCATGGACTTGGGACTTTCCAGCCTCTACAATCATGTGAGCTGTTTCCTTGATATAAATCTCTCTCTATGTATATATTTATATGCTTTACTTGTTTTGCTTCTCTAGAGAACCCAGCCTAAGCACCTATGAAACATTGTACCTATTTCAGCATTTCAGCGGTGAGGAAATAGAGGCTTTGAAAGATTAAACCACTTGCCATGATCACGCAGCTATAAAGTATGAGAAAGCCTGTGATTCTGATCCAAATGACGAGACTACAAGCCCAAGCTCTTTAATTCTATGCTATATCACAGCTTTAAGAATTTTTTGTAAAGTAAGAGTAGGAAGGTTCTGAATGAGGTTCCAGTAAACTTTTCACTGCGTAAAATGTAAGAGGTTTAGATATGAGCTTTGTGAGAAAAAGTGCACTAGCTAGTGAGAGACATCACTATTTTCTGCTTCTCATTAGTATACTGCCTAGGTGAGCTATTATTCTCTGTGTATCTCTAGAAATGGTAACTTTCGTACGAGGTGCCATAGTTCATAAAGATATATTTTTGATAATGCACACAGCTTGCCACACTGTGCTTGTATACAACGCACTGTGATTGAGCAATGATCTAATTTTATCTTTCCCTGAAATTATTTTAGATTTCACACCTCTGTACTATCACTGTCCTCATGAATCTTTCATTGCATCTGAGAGTTGGGTAATAGAGTTGAGTCTATCAGGGATGGGAGCTTTTCTGGGAGGGATATCTATAATCAACTTATGAACTGAACACAATTGGCCATGCATGGTGTAACTCCTACCACGTACACCCAACAGAAAACCCTGAGTAAGGGAAAACAAACCCACACAGTATGTTTACCATTTATTCATGATTGCACAGTTCTTGGCTTCAATCCTCTGAAATCAAAAATGGGGATGTGAATAGCAAGTGTTAAGGTGAGGCTCTGAGAAACAGAGAACTTGATCTAAGCATCTTTTGTAATGATTGTGATCAAATTACTTAACATCCCTCTGTTCTTTATAACAAGAGATTAGCTAGGGAATAATTTATCCAAACCTTACCTCAAGTAATTAATGCAAATAAATGTTTTAGATTTTCATGTCATCTGAACTTTATCTAGTCCTCTTCCCATTGCTCACAGTGAGAATTCCTTGAGTCACCCTTAGGATGAGTCTCTTTGGTTACTCTTCTGTCATGTTCTCACTTCCCTTCCCTTCTTCCCTTTCGTCCCTGCCCCACAGGAGAACGAGAATGAACATATTTTTAAAATTATACGTTTTATCTGCTTTGTAGTGTCACTGATTTCTTTTTCTTTTTGCTAACTCCCTGTGGCCATAGAACTTCTTCAATTTTTAATGTTTGAGTTGCAACAAATTACTTAATTTTTTCAACTTTTCAATTTGAAATGATCCTAATTTCTTTGATTTATAAACTCGTGTGGGTTGGCAGCTCCATGTTTTTACATTTCTTCCCACCCTCAAGCCTGAAAGAATGCTTCTGCTGGTGGCCACACTTTGAAAACCTTGGCTAAATCACTTGCAAGTGGGATGATGTTGGGCTTAGCTTCTCAAAATCTTAGTTTCTTATCTGCAAAATGTGGATGATCATCGTAATACCTCATGGGGCCAATGCGAAGGCTAAATGAGAAGATGCATATAAAGTTCTTGGCATACTATATGTGTTAAAAATGTGAACTTTTTAAATTACTATTGTCATTGTCTCTCAAAAGGTCTTTTGTATTTCAAACATGATCCATGCTTTATAGTTCATAATCATTTGGTAATATGTATATAATATATGTTGTCTTTTTTTCATTTTTACCACCTATTCTGATTGCTCTTTACTTTAATTTTCCTCTTCCAGCTACCACCATATTTTTCTTCTTTTATTGCCAAATCACTTAAAGGAATATTCTAAGTTAACAGGCCTGGATTAATAATGTTAGAAGCCTTCAGAAAAGAATGCGGACCCACATACCAAAACCTACCCTATATATAAATCAAAATAAAATTTTATTTTTTGAAGTGACACAAAATCCCATAACAACTACTTCTAGATTATAGATGAAAAAATGAGCTTTAAGTGATGAAATTAAATAGATTCCTCATATTATGGTTATACATTTCTGAGCAATTCACTGTACTTGAATATTTTACTTTTTTTAGGGGAAGAGGCTGTTGTTAACCTCTGTGGTAAATAACCTAGGCTTATAAACTGGTTGCCTTCATTTTTTTGATACACATACAATTACACACATGTATGTACAGATGCTACCATATGCACATACAACTATAAAGTACATGGTATTATTAAAAGTACTTTAAATCTAAAAGGAGACAACAAAAACTTAGCTCTTGCATCTGCTATCTGCTAGCAGGTTTGGGGGCAGGTTTTTCCACATCTATGAGTGTTCTTTTCTTTGTAAAAATGGGGTCATAACAATAGTTTGTTCTCAGGCTTGCTATGAAGATGAGGGGACATTATACAGGTGACACCATTTCAGAAGTTATAAAGCACCATACAAACCTCAGTGAATCAAATTTTAATATGACATACTTTTATTTATTTTGTCTCATTAAACCATTTAGATGTAAGACCAAAGTCAGGACTGAATAATTGTTATCTATCTCACCTCTGAAGGAGCCCTGTTGGTGCAGTGGTTAAAGCATTTGGCTGCTAACCAAAAGGTCAGTGGTTTCAAACCCACCAGCTGCTCCATGGGAGAAAGATGTGACAGCCTGAATCCATAAAGATTTACAGCCTTGGAAACCATACGGGGCAGTTCTACTCTGTCCTCTAGGGTCATTATGAGTCAGAATCAACTCGATAGCAGTGGATAGCTCTCCTCTACTGTTTAGCTCCATGCACTTGTCTGCTTAGTGAGTACACTGTCTCTTTCCCACCAAAAGGTGTGAGCACCAAGATGAAAGCAGTGAAGTCTTGGTACAGGGAAAGACCAAGGGGCAGATATGAAGAGAGTAAGATCCATTTCATTGATTTGTTGAAAGGTTTAAATGAGATTTTTGGTAAAGTATTCAGAACATTCTTAAGAACATAAACTAAACCACACCAAACCCGTTGCCATTGGGTTGATTCCAACTCATGGCAACCCCATGTATTACAGAGTAGAACTACTCTGTAGGGTTTTCTTGGTTGTAATCTTTACAGAAGCAGATCGCCAGGCCTTTCTTCCCCAGCACTGCAGGGTGGGTTGGAACAAGAGGCAGATTAACCAGTAAGCAAGGCACTCATGGGCTTATAGTCAACAAGATAAACATGGGCTTAATTGTGTTTAATTACTAATCTGTAGTGCTCAATTTCACATGGATTTCACCACATCCTTGATTTTGATGTGGTGAAAAACAGGTAAAATTGTGCACTACAGCTTAGTAAGCAAGCACAAGGAAGCCCATGTGTACCTTGCTTATTGGCTAATCCATCCCTGGTTGAAACCACCAATCTTCAGGTTAGCAGTCAAGTGCAAACCATTTGTGTCACCCAGGGACATAAGCACATAGGAAATGCTAGATAAATGGAGCTGTATATTTATTGTCAATGAAAAATATATTTGGGAACAGAATCCATTTCAGAGTATGGTCAAAGTTAGACACGAGAAGCAAATATTGTGAGGACAAGAGTCAGACAGGTGAAAGCAGCCAGAGTTACCATGAAGACAGGCATCATATATGCCGTAAATGGTGGCAGTTTATATGAATCATGGACAATGATTCTGGGTAGTCAGGATTACTTTAAAAATACTATAATTTTTCATTGTGTCCTACCAAGGATGGGTGCTCTTAATTAAAACCTTTGTTTTATGAGTGTAATGGGATTCAGGGTATAATTTGGGAGTAGTCCTTGAGGCAGAGCTAAATTTTTCAACAGTCTAAAGGGAAGAGGTATTTAAATGTCTTGGGGAAATTGGAGAGGAAAGAGGAAAGAATGAACAAGGTTGGGCATCATGTGGTTAAAAAGAGGAAAAGAACCCCTGGTAGTGATTTAGAAAAGAATACAAATATCTAATGGTAGCCATTAACGTTTTTGGTGGGATATGCAATGTAAATCTCTTCCTCCATCTTGCCTATAAAATATTCAATAAAATCTGTACAAGGGAATTACACATTTAGCTAAGGCATGTTCCTGACATTGAGGTAGCACAAAGCTGGCACATTTAAAAAAATGCGGTCCACACTCTGGGTTTCCTTGTCTTTAGTACCCTGACTTATTCATTGTTCTCAGAGGTATCTCCTAAATGCAGCAGACTTCCTCATTGTCTATTGTTTTTTTTTTTTTATACCCAGCTCTGAAGTCACCTCAACTTAGCCTCTAGATCCCTAGGACTCCCAGTTCTATATTAAATTGCCCTAAAACGTACATACTACATTGATTTGAGACCTTAGACTATTGCTCAAGAGATAAGGAGGGAAGATTGTAATGATGGTAGTAGTGGTGGTAACAGAGATTGTTACTGGCTATAGAGAAAAGTATAGTATAGTGGTATAATGAAAAAAAAACTTGACATTTTTTAGTTAGACCATTTGAACTTGAATCCAGACTCTGCCATTATTTTCAGTATGACCGCAACCAACTAATATAACTTCCCTAAACTTTAGGGTTTCTCATTCATCAACCATTTCTTCAAGGGGTTATAAAAGACCACAAAGATAAGTAACAGTGGCGAGGGCTCAATAGATCAAAATATCCCAATAGAAAGCATCTCTGCCTATTAAAACTAGAAGGATTTTTTTTCTTGATTTTAATGAAGCATATTCATCTTAGCTGAATATTTTGTAGTTCTAGTGTTGAAATCAACACACTAAAAGAAAAATCCACATAGGGAAATATTTATTTACTCTCTTCATAAGAAAGTAGTTTGTAATGGTCAATGAAGGCTTCAAGCATTCTAATTTTTATATTAATTATGAATAATTTGATAATTTTGCACAAGATTTTGATTTTCATAGCAGCAGTTCTTATTGACTACCTCATGTATGAAACTCAATTTTTAAAAAATTCATCATTCTTAAATTACCAAGGGGATACGTAAGTTGTCAGTTTCTTTGCACATAACTTTTTAGATACTGGTAAATTAGAACCTTTCCAAATCCAATAGCAGTAGGGACATGCTACATTTGCAAATGTATGCTTATATTAAAAATTTTATTATTCAATTCTACCTACCTGTTGCCGTAGAGTCAATTCCAACTCAGAGTGACCCTATTCAATTAGTATATCAATTTAAGGTATAGTTCAAGTGCTAAGGAGTTGGAAGACTACCGAATCATTTCTTAGGTAAAGAACATGAAATTACTCACTCATCCTTGGCCGGCTTCAAATTTCTAGTGCATCTGGAGCTGGGAATGTCCAACCAATTTGAAAAGGTAATAATCATAATCTCTTTGCCAATATTTCTGTCTTACTAGAATTAAGGACTGTGACTAAGATTTTCCATTTAGCTGTTGCTGGGTGAAATTTTACCTTCTATTAATCTTGCTTACATAACCAAAATGGTGGTACTTGGTAAACATTATGGATAATATTAGCTGTTTTATAGAAATGTCTTCACTGAAGAAAATGGTTCCAATATTTAAACGTTTATGGAATAACTAAAGAAGTTACAAGGGAAGTTACTTTCAGGTTTCTCAATTCATGGTACTTGTTTAGCTGTGGAATATCTTACTATTCA
This sequence comes from Trichechus manatus latirostris, assembly GCF_000243295.1. Taxonomy (NCBI): domain Eukaryota; kingdom Metazoa; phylum Chordata; class Mammalia; order Sirenia; family Trichechidae; genus Trichechus; species Trichechus manatus. The sequence goes on from NW_004444142.1 coordinate 4,027,117, forward strand.
TATTAACAGGAATAATAATCAAAGGTGGAACATAACTAGATCTCCTGAGCAGCGAATATACATTCATTTAGTGAATAAGAGAGAAATTAGTACACTTATACAATAAAACATTTTCTTTCCAGAGTTTAAAAATTACTTAAACAAGGACCAAAAAAAAAAAAAAAAAAAAAACAACAGCCAAACCCATTGCTGTTGAGCAGATTATGACTAATAGTGACCCTTTAGGACAGAGTAGAAGTGCCCCATAGGGTTTCCAAAGAATAGATGGTGGATTTGAACTTTGGACCTTTTGGTTAGCAGCCACAGCTCTTAACCACCATGCCACCAGGGCTCCAAACAAGGACCAGATTATAATTAATAGAACCCCCTAGTAAGAGTGTATTGCTTAATCTATTACTTTAACAAGCATATTTATTCATCTTCAAAGCCAAAGGAAAATGCTTTTGAAAGTAGGTCAAAGGGAGAAGTGATTTTTCTTATGCTATTGTATGACCTATATTATTTGATTTCTGTATTGTAAAGTAACAGACCACAACGAAGATATCATGTGATGTATTTACATTTCAAAGAAACATATAAAATACTTTATTTCATTCTTCAGAGTTGAGAATTTATGTGATTTCTTTGCTGTTGACTTCAGGGCTATTTTTAAGACCTTTAATAGCACTAGATTTTCTGATTTTGCAGATCTTATCTCCAGCAATTTTAAATTTATTAAAATACACTTATTGTTGTTAGGTCCCAGTGAGTCACTTCCAACTCATAGTGATCCTATGTATGACAGAACAAAACACTGCCTGGTCCTGTGCCATCCTCACAATTGTTGTTATGCTTGAGCCCCTCATCGTTGAAGCCACTAGGTCAGTCCATCTGATTGAGGCTGTTCCTCTCTTTTGCTGACCCTCTACTTTACCAAGCATGATATCCTTCTCCAGGAACTGGTCCCTCCTGATAACATATCCAGAGTACGTGAGACACTGTCTCGCCATCCTTGCTTCTAAGGAGTATTCTGGCTGTACTTCTTCCAAGACGGATTTGTTCATTCTTTTGGCAGTCCATGGTATACTCAATATTCTTTGCCAACAGCATAACTTAAAGACATCAATTCTTCTTCAGTCTTCCTTATTCATTGTCTAGCTTTCACATGCATGTGAGGCAATAGAAAATACCATGGCTTAGATCAGGAACCTTAGTCCTCCCAGTGATATCTTTGCTTTTTAACACTTTAAAGAGGTCTTTTGCAGCAGATTTGCCCAATGTAATACAATATGTCATTTGATTTCTCAACAGCAATCCCTTCCCTAGGTAACCACTAATCTACTTTCTGTCTTTACTGATTAGCTTATTCTGAACATTTCATATAAATGGAGTCATATAATATGTAGTTTTTTGTGACTGGCTTTTTTTACTTAGCTTAATGCTTTCAAGGTTCATCCATGTTGTAGCATGTATCAGTACTTTGCCCCTTTTCATTGCCAAATGATTTTCCATTGTATGGGTATACCTCATTTTGTTTACCTTTCATCAGTTGATGGACATTTGGGTTGTTCCCACTTTTTGGCTATTATGAATAATGCTGCTATGAATATCTATGTACAAATTTTTGTGTGAACATATTTCTTCAGTTTGCTTGAATATCTATCTAGGAGTGGAATTGCTAGGTCATATGGTAACTCTATGTTTAACCTTTTGAAAAGCTTCTAACCTATTTTCCAAAGTGGCTTCACATTTTTAAATTCCCACCAGCAATGTATAAGTGTTTAAATTTCTCCATATGTTCACTTTTGAGTATAGTCATGTGAATGTAACGTGTTAGCTCATTATGGTTTTGATTTGCATTTCTCTAATGACTATAGGGTGACTATGAGTCGGAACCAACTTGACGGTACCTAACAACATAACAGTGACTAATGATGCTGAGTATCTTCTCATGTGTTTGTTTAGCAGTCCTATATCTTCTTTCAAGAAATGTCTATTCAAATTCTTTGCCAATTTTTTTTAAAAATTTAAGTCCAGTTATAATTATTTTGTTACATTTGAATTACAAGAGCTCTTATATATTGTAGATACAAGTTCCTTATCAGATATATGATTTGCAAATATTTTCTCCCATTCTGTGGGTTGTGTCTTCATTTTCTTGATGGTATCCTTCAAAGCACAAAAGTTTTCAATTTTGATGAAATCCAATTTATCTGTTTTTTTAATCACCTGTACTTTTGCTGTTGTACTTAAGAAATCATTGCCTAACCCAAGGTCATAGAGATTTACTCCTGTTTTCTTCTAAGAGATTTATAGTGTTAGGTCTTACATTTAAGTCTACAATCCACTTTGAGTTAATTTTTGTGTATGAGATTTTTTAGTGGTCCAAATGCATTCTTTGGCATATGTATATTCAGTTGTTCCAGTACCTTTGTTGAAAATACAATTATTTCCCCCATTGAATGGACATGGCTCCTTTGTTGAAGATCAATTGACCAAAAATATTAGGGTTTATTTCTAGACTCTTGATTATATTGCACTGATCTATACATTTATCCTTCTGCCAATACCACACTGTCTTGATTACTCTAACTTTGTATTAGTTTTAAAATTGGGAAGTGTGAGTTCTCCAACTTTGTTATTTTTTTTTTTTTTTCGATATTGTTTTGTCTATTCTGGGTTCCTTGTATTTCCATACATATTTTAGTATTGGCTTGTCAATTTCTCCAAAAAAGGCAGTTGGGACTTTGATAGGGATTGTATTGTATCTGTAGGAGATTAACTATTTAGGTAAAAGCTTTCATGATTAATTATGCAATTGATGGCTATCTAATTATTTCAAATATGATGAAAAGTTAAAAATATCATTGTATTTTATTAGCAAATATTTGGTGGCAGTAACAAAAACATGTAGAAAGCAATTAATAGTGAAATATAGGAAGGATTAAAGGAAATAAGCAGCAGTTTAAAAAATTTTATTTATCTATTAACAGAAGACCTAGAGCTTTCAAAAATATTAAACATAAAAAATCTGGAGAATCTAAAATATCAAAAAATTAAAATTCATAAATGTTCAATTTTGTTTACAAGATGTAATTTTATGTCTACTAGTCAATTGCAGCTTAACTCTTGAAATATTTTTGTATCAACATAGCATTTAGTTCTTAAGGAGAAAATACACATGACAACTAAAATTATAAAAGTAATTTTAACAATGTTATAGCAAAGGTTATACTTAATATATGTAATAAGTGTATTTAAAAAAAACAAATTGAGTTGATGCTTTTGAATTATAATGTTGGCAAAGAATACTCAATATACCGTGGACTGCCAGAAGAAAAAACAAACCTGTCTTGGATGAAGTACAGCCAGAACGCTCCTTAGAAGCAAAGATGGTAAAACTTCACCTTGCATACTTTGGACATATTATCAGGAGGGACCAATCCCTGGAGGAGGATGTAATGCTTGGTAAAGTAGAGGGTCAGTGAAAAAGAAGAAGACCCTCAAAAAGATGGATTGACACAGTGGCTGCAACAATGGGCTCAAACATAGCAACAATTCTGAGGATGGAGCAGGACCTGGCAATGTTTCATTCCATTATACATAGGGTCACTATGAGTCAAAACCGACTCGGAGGCACCTAACAACCACAGGGAGGGGAGGAAAGGCAAGAGGTCGAAGGAGGGAATGAAAAGTGATTGTTAATGGTTTTGGGGTTTCTTTTTGGGTGATGAAAATAATGTTCTAAAATCAGATAATAGTTATGGTTGCACAATTCTGTAAGTATACTAAAAAGTATCGAATTGTATACTTTAAGTGGGTAAACTTCATGGTATCTAAATTATATATCAATAAAACTGTTAAAAAGTTTGTAATCTCCAAAGTATAATAAAATAAATAGCATATGAATATTTCTCATGATAGTTATTTATAATATTCACAACAGGTGTGCCTCATGTTTTTCCCAGAAAGAGTCTAACCATATCTAATCTCATGATCTCTACTTCTGTCTCTGTGTCTGTTTTTACCTCTACCTCTTCCTATTTCTTTCTCTATATGTATCTCTCTAGATAATTCAATCTATGAAATTAACACACTATAGTAAAATATGTTTTCAAATCTGGTTACTCTTGCTGTGTCTTCTCAAGTTTTCATAAATATCACCTGAGGTTATTTCAGTTGAATGTGCAGTAAGCTAATAAAACCATTTTCATGTTTATATTTGAGATTCACAGAAGCAATTACAATTATGGACCATAGCTGATCCTGAAGAGCCTCAGATGAATCAGTCACCTTCTCAGATTTGACATTTCTCATTAAATTCCAAGCAAATTCTGGTTAATTTAGGAGATATGATGAAAGACATTAGAACTATTTCACCTGGGGAAAGAAAGTTCAATGGAAATCTTCTAGTATTTGAAGAGTAATGGCCAGTTCATCTCCATCTACTCTGAGAAATATCCTGAAAGACAAGAAACATAAATTTTGTTAATGTCTAAAGAAGAAATTCCTAAGAGCAAGGATTTCAACCATTGAAATGGCTTTACCAAAGGCAAATCTAGGATTTTTTTTTTCTCATCTATAGGAAAAATGCCACTCTACAGGAGTCAGTGTCAGCATAATGGCTACAGGTAGAAGATTTTCCTAGATGAACCAATTGAGCATTTTTATTCCGCAATCATTGTACTAGTACAATTACAGAACAATCAGTAATTTAAATTTATTTTTGATTTGCTGTAAGTCTTTTTTTTGGGGGGGGCGGATGGGAAAATCAGCATGGACTGAATATTTAAATTAGCTTTGATGTGTTTCACATCAGTAATTTTATGGTTGAGAACAACTTCCAGTGAGATAGATCAATTGAACCGACAACCTAGGCTAGCTTCAGACAAAATTACAGACAGCCCTGGTGGCAAAGTGGTTAGAAACACTTGGCTGCTAACCAAATGCTTGGCAGTTTGAGCCCACCAGCTGCTCAGAGGGAGAAAGACATGGAAATCTGCTTCTGTAAAGATTTATAGCCTTGGAAACCCTATCGGGGTGGTTCTACACTGTCCTATAGGGTCAAAATGAGTTGAAATCGATTTGATGGGTTTGGTTTTTTGTTTGATAGAGTTGCTTTCTGGTATTTGTCTACTTTCCTTTCTTTTTCCTTCTTCCTTCATGAATTATAGCCCTTCCTGTCAGGCAACATGGTGTAGTAGAAGAACATTACATCTGAAAATAAAATCCAGCTTCCCACTTAAAAGTTGTTCACCTGGGCCCCGTTGCTTAACCTTCCTGAGTCTCTTATTTACTCATCTTCAAGAGGAAGATTATCAGTCCCACTTTGTGAAGACAGTATGAGCAATAAAAGATACATTGTAGTAGACACAGGAAAATGTCCCCCTTTCCTTTTCCTTCCCCTTCATGTCTCCCCTGCTATGAAGGAAAGCAGTAAATTTAAATTGCCCCAAGATATTATCACCTTAATATGTTACTCTTTTTTAGGAATATTTGAGCTTAAAAATAAATTGTGTAGAACTTTAAATAGCATGCCCAAGATGAGGAAGGGAGGAATTAAAGGCACAGGGGACGTTCTCAGTTCCTCTAAATAGTGTTCCCCTAAATAATGTAGGTGGCAGTGAGTATCATTTACACGTTTCTGGCCATCTTTCTCATGGTGTTAGACAAGTTAACTACTGGGCCAAGGGTGACCGATCTAATGACTTATGTGTAATGAATTTATGTCATTTAAAAATGATATAAATAATGAAAAGTGCATAGATCATAATTATACAGCTCAAATAATTTTCAGAAATGGAATTCAGCTGTGTAACCAGCATGCCGATCAAGATGTAGAACATTACCGGCAGACCAGAAACCTGCCATGAGCCCTCCCAACCACTACCTACTCCTATGAGTAACCACTATGCTGAATTTTAACAGCATGGGTTAGATTTGTCTGTTTTTGTACTGAATATATGTAGAATAATATAGCATATAGCCTTTTGTGTCTGGCTTCTTTAACTCCACCATGTTGTTTGTGGGAGTCATCCATATTGTTCATTCTTATTGTTGTGCAATATTTCATTGCGCGAATATACTGCAATTTATTTATCCATTCTTACTCTTGATGAGCATTTGGAGAGTGTCCAGTTTGGGGCATTAATGGAATTGCTAAGCCATAGGATATACACGTATTCACCTTTACTGAATATGTCTACTGTCAGCCAGTTTTCCAAAGCTGTTCTACCAGTTTACATACCACTAACAGTACTTGTGAGTTTTGATTGCTCCACATTCTCACTTGTTGTTGTTATCAGTTGCTATAGAGTCAGCTCAGACTCATGGCGACCTCACGTATAACAGAACAAAACATTGCCTGGTCCTGTGCAATCTTCATGATCTCTGGTATGCCTGAGTCGATTGTTGTGGCAGTCGTGTCAATTCGTCTCATTGGGGGCTTCCCTCATTTTCACTGACCCACTACTTTATGAAACATGATGTCCTTTTGTAGTGATTGGACAGGTTTCAGCAGGGCTTCCAGACTAAGACAGACTAGGAAGAAAGGCTTTGTGGTCTACTTCCAAAAATTAGCCAATAAAAACCCTATGTATAACATGTTCTCAGGGTTCCCATATTCTCACTAGCCTCCTCAGTTTTGGCATTTTCTATTTTCTTTTTTTTTCATTTTAGTCATTCTGGTGGGTGTGTAGCAGTATCAATTCATACAATTTTTGAAATGGCTTCTCATTGCCTCTGTTACACATATTCAACTGTCTCTAGTTTGGGTTAGGTTAATGCTCAGATTAAAAAAGAAAACTTTTATCCTTTTGTAGTATACTTAAAGTCTTATTTTGCATCATTTATTCACAAATAAAACAGTGGTTTTTATGGTCTGAGCTCAATTTTTGCTTTTTTGGTAAATGCTGCAAAAGACAACTGGTACACACTATGCACAAAATCTAATTCAAAATGGATCAAAGACCTAAATGTCAAAGCTGAAACTATAAAGTTGCTGGAAGATAATATAGGATCAAAACTAGGGGACCTGATTTTCAGCATAAATAGTCTATCAAACAAAACAAAAAATGTGTGAATGACAGAAGATAAATTAGATAACTAGGACCTCCTAAAAATTAAATATTTATGCTCAACAAAAGACTTTACCAAGAGAGTAAAAAGAGTAACTACAGACTGCAAAAAATCTTTGGCAAAGACATATCTGATAAGGGTCTAATCTCTAAAATATATAGAAAACTTCAACAACTCAACAACAAAAAGATAAACAATCCATTCAAAAAATAGGCAAAGGACATGAACAGACACTTTACCAAAGAGGACATTCAGGAAGCCAACAAATACATGAAAAGATACTCGCAATCATTAGCCATTAGAGAGATGCAAATTAAAACTAATGAGATGCCATCTCACCCCTGCAAAAATGGAAATAATCAATAAAACAGAAACAACAAATGCTGACGAGGTTGTGGGAGGTTTGGAACTCTTATACATTGCGGGTGGGATTGTAAAATGGTACAATCACTATGAAAAACAGTACGATGCTTCCTCAAAAAGCTAGAAATAGAAATGCCTTTTGATCCAGCAATCTCACTCCTAGGGATATATCCTAGAGATATAAGAGCAGTGACACAAATAGACATATGCACACCTATGTTCACTGCAGCATTATTCACAATGGCAAAAAGATGGAAACCTAAGTGCCCATCAACAAATGAATGGATAAACAAATTGTGGTACATACATACAATGGAATACTACGCAAATATAAAGAATATAGAAAACTTCAACAACTCAACAACAAAAAGACAAACAATCCAATCAAAAATACTACGCAAATACAAAGAATAATGAGGAGTCAGTGAAACATAACATGGATGAATCTAGAAGACATTATGCTGAATTAAATAAGCCAATCACAAAAAGGCAGATATTGTATAGTCCCACTATTATAAAAAGTCAAGAATAGATATACACACAGAAAAAAAGGGAGGCAATTGGTAGTATCAAGATTCCATTGTCTGGATGTGAATAGATTAACAGTTGTCAATTTATCAAGCTTAAAGCTTTTGAAATATTTTTAATGGCAACTGTTTCCCTGATGTAAGTAATTTGGACAGTCTGTTTTTATGGAGAAAGAAAATCAAAATAATCTGAGTTCTCAAAAGAGTAAAATTATTGATTCTGACTAAAACGAACCAAAAAAACCAAACCCGCTGCTGTTGAATCAATTCTGACTCATAGCGACCCTAAAGGACAGGGTGGAACTGCCCCATAGGGTTTCCAGGGAGCATCTGATGGCTTTGAGCTACCGATCTTCTGGTTAGCAGCCATAGCTCTTAACCACTATGCCACCAGGGTTTCCTTGATTCTGACTAGTAAAAGTTAATTATTTATCTACTAGTTTCCAGGATGTGTAAAATACTTGGGCCTTGTCAACTAATAGCTAAATAGGAATGACATCAAATCTTACTAATTTCGAATATTTGAGAGACAATCACGTATGTGTTAAATTTGACTTTTAGGAGAAAAAATTAGTTTTTTAACTCCAAAATTTTTTAACTACATAATTGCTAACTAAAGTGTTTGTCAGAGGTCATTTAGGAATTTGCTTTAATAAATGGATATGAATGATTCATTATAATACATTAATTGTTTAAGGATTGATACAAATATGGTAGTCAAGATACTTGCTTTTTTTTTTTGGTCCATGAAACATAAACATAGCAGTCCCATGTATATCAGTAATTTACTTAATATACCATTCCTCCCCTTCTTTAGCCTTTCTGTGATCTATCACAAATTCAAAATGAGCAGATTATGAATTAAATAACAATGTGTTTTTACAATGCTTTGACCTCAGGCATCCCAGGATTAGAATGAAATGCATCCAAACAAAACAGTTATTTGCATATCAAATCATTTATATTGGTTGATAACATGTGCATGTATGTTTTACAAATCAGTTACTATCATTGTGCATTGCTGTAACTCCAAATGGCATTATACTATTAATATGTGTTTTTAGGTACTTAACTGTGTTACAAAATCCGTTAAGAATTCTGCCAGCCTTGGCTAGCTAGTCTCAGCTGTCACTCAAGGGGTGAGCAGTTTAAAGGTTGAAGATGCATTTTCAGGTGCGTGCTAGAATTCCAACCCAGGCCCAGCCTACTCCAGGATAACGGGATCTCTCTGATTCTAAAACAAGAACCATGATGAGTCTGTTTATTTATCTATCCTTGGGGGGAATAGAAGGATGCTTTTGAAATATTTAATTAAGTGAATTCATCTAGGGTTATTGGGTTGCCAAAGGAATATAATACTTAGTTGATAGTTCAAAAGGCTTAGGTGACAGTTGAGAAATAATACTTTATAGTTTTCAAATGAGCAAGTAGAGTTACACATTCCTTGACACTCCATCCACCACAAAACTACCAGGAGTGCTCTTCAGATAATATTTTCATTGGTTATGGTAAGGTCATTCTTGTCATTCTTGACTGTGATTTTTGGAAATTCCGTTCCTATCTCTACCATAACTTTGGGAGACTCCCTGTTTATTATCTTATTTCATTCTGTGAATTTTCTAACTTTCATATCTCATCTACGGGCTTACATTGCTGCTGCCGCCACTGTTGTTAACTGCCATTGAGTCGGCTTTGGTTGATGGCAACTTTATGTATAACAGAACAAATTGTTGCCTGGTACTGTGCCTTTTTCATGATCATTGGTATTAGACTTGGGTAAAGTCATTTCTCTTCCAGGCAGACATGGTACACTAGAATTTAATATCCACAGACACAGATACTTTTGCTTGTTTTGCTCACACTGTATTCACAGTGTTTAGGGCTGCTTCTGCTTCCTTCGTGATGGGTCAGCCTCCTTACTTCCTCTTCCCATTGCAGTCCGGCTTCTTCCCTATCATTTTCCTGGAATTGCTCTCAGTAATGTCACCAAAAGTCTCCCAATGATCAGATCTAATGCCTTTTCCTAGTCTAGCACTTGACTCTTCTAGATGGTTGGGTCCTCCTCGGAACACACCTTGTACGTTCTTCTTTTGGCTTCTCTTTCTCACCTGGTTCTCTTCCTAAATCACTGTTGGTCTGTGGGCTCCCTTTCTGCTTACTGCTGCATGCAGAATTGGTTTTCCTCGGCCTCACTTCTCTTCTTACTATATAAATTTTTCCTCTGTGACTCCATTCATTCCCTTACTATCATCCTTCCCTCCATGTTATTGACTTTCTACCCTATGTTGCCAATTCTATCCTCAGCTCAAGTCCCACACCTTTGGGCCCAAAAGATTTATAAATTTTTTCACCTGTATGTCTCTTATATTCAACATATTCAAATCCAATCTATTCAAAATTTAAGTTAATGCCTCCTCTCAAAACTGTGCCATCTCCATTCTTCCCTATTTCAGGTAAAATCATTATTATCCTCTCAAGTATTCAAGCAAGAAAAATGATCTTTAGTCTAGACTTCTCCTTCTCCCCTACATCTAGCCAGCCAGTGAATCCTGTAAATTCTAAAATACATCTGAATTCCACCCTTTCATCTCCATTGTTTACTTCAGATGCTTATCATTTCTCTGTAGGATTATTATAATATTTGCCTAACTAATAACTTTGCCTCAGGTCACTCTTATTTTTAACCCTTCTTTCTACCTTTTTTTAGAACTCATAATTGATCTTGTCACACTGCAGTATAAACACTCTCAGTGCCACGTCTATTGCTAAATGAATGTATTTAAATATATTAGCACAACCTACAGATTAGCCCCAATCTCCTTTCCAGTCCCATCTTTCGTACCCCCCACACTACTTTCTTTTTGAACATAAGTATTCAATGTTCAACTATATATGTATTTCTATGCCTTTTAACATTTCTCACACTCTCAGTAATAACCTCTTCCCTCTTCATTCCTGGATAAAGTATCAGCTCTTTTGAGTAGCCTTCTGAGTCTTCATCAGGCAAGTAATTTTCCCTTCACCTTGCTTCTGTAAATTATTGTAACTTTACCTGAACCATATCGCTTGCTTAAGCCTCCTGACAGACTGTGACCTCCTTGAAGGCAGGAGCCACATTTTGTTTATATATAGCTTCTCCTTCTCTACCTACCTCTATCCAGTTAATCATTAAGTTTGGTGAATTCAGCTTCTAAGATATCTACTAGCACCAGGCTCAGCACCTGACCCATTTTAGCCTAACATAACAATAAATGTTTGCTGAGTAAATGGATGAATGGATAGATAAGGAATTGAACTTTGGTTAATTTATAAGAGAGATTTTTAATTTCTTCTATACTTTTATTAGCATATTATAAGGACTGTAAAACAATAGGCCAGACTATGTACTAAAATTAAAGCAACTAGAGTATTAAAACATTTGCTGGCATTTATACCTAGCATGATTTCTCTTCATAAAGTGCATCACCATTCCTGTGGAATGAATACAAGGTGACAGCCATTTTGAAATTCACTCTGAGCTGGTGCCACTTGTGTTCTGTTGATGGAGTTCAATTACCAATGAAATTTTGCTAACAGGATTGCTTAGGGCACCAATGGGAGAAGAAATGTGTTAAAATTCTGAAGAATATTGAGTTACACGCATTATTTTATATTTAGTTTCTCTGGGGGAAAATCATAAAGCAAAAAATGATAATATCAAAAGCAGTTCAGTGAAATAGTTTGTAAATGATAGCTTGAAAAACTTGACTTTATTTACTTTTCCCTGGTAAGTAATAACATTTGAAATCATGGATGTCTTTTGCTGTGATCCATCTTCACATCCTAGAAAAGTCATTTATATGCTGATGAATTTAATACCTTTTGCCCTCATTTTTAGATGAACATTATTGGGTTATTTGGATGTTAGCAAGAAAAATTAAACTTCTGAAATGCTTCATTCAGAAATAGAAATTGGGTGTTTCATTATATTTCTCTCTAATGGATGAAAAACTTAAAAGGGTATGCATTTTTATCTATGGGAATCTTTTATGTCAAAAATGTATTTTACTATTGCTTGGAAGCTATAGTAAAACTTTTATCTCTCCCTGTATTCATAGACACTTGTGTGTATGTATTGGTAACAAGATAAATACCCCACAAGGCATACGTATGTGTGCATATCTATTAATTTCTTCTTTCTCCTGGGATTAGAATTCACAGTCAAATACTAAGAGGAAGAAGTAGAAATGTACCGTATAATGGAAAGAGCACATACTCTTGACCTTTGCTCTAATCTTACCTCTACCTTTACCAGTAAATACCGTGTTACTTACAGCAAATACTTAGCATCTGTTGGCCTTACTTTTCTCATCTGTATAAATCATTCAGTTGGAAACTATAGCCTTTTTATTTTTTTAAAATTTTTTCCATACAAAAATTTATACATACATTGTTATGTGACTAATTGCTCTCCCCATACTATGACAGCACTCTCTTCCTTTCCACCCCTAATTCCCCAAGTCCATTCAACCAGCTCCTAACCCTCTCTGCCTTCCCATCTCACCTCCGGATGGAAGCTGCCCATTTAGTCTCTTGTATCCACTTGAGCTAAGCGGCACACTCCTTACAAGTATCACTTTATGTCCCACAGTCCAGTCCAATCCCTGTCTGAAGAGTTGGCCTCCGAAATTATTTTAGTTCTGGGAATCCAGATAGAGAATCCAGGGGCCATGTTTTCCGGGGTTCCTGCAGTCTCAGTCAGACCATTAAGTCTGGTCTTCTTACTAGAATTTGAGTTCTGCACCCCACCTTTCTCCTGCTCCATCAGGGACTCTCTGTTGTGTTGTCTGTCAGAGCGGTCATTGGTGGTAGCCGGGCATCATCTAGTTCTTCTGGCTGGTCTCAGGCTGATGAAGTCTCTGGTTTATGCAGCCCTTTCTGTCTCTCGGGCTAGTACTTTCCTTGCGTCTTTGGTGTTCTTCATTCTGCTTTACTCCAGGTAGCTGGGACCAATTGATGCATCTTAGATGGCTGCTTGCAAAACTTTAAGACCCCAGACGCCACTCACCAAAGTAGGATGCAGAACATTTTCTTAATAAGCTTTGTTATGCCAATTGACCTAGATGCCCCCTGAAAGCATGGTCCCCAGACCCCTACCCCTGCTACTCTGTCCCTCAAAGTGTTTGCTTGTATTCAGGAAATGTCTTAGCTTTGGTTTAGTCCAGTTGTGCTGACTTCCCCTGTAGTGTGTGCTGTCCTCCCCTTCACCTAAGATAATTCTTATCTACTATTTAGTTAGTAAATACCCCTCACCCTCCCTCCCCACCCTCGTAACCATCAAGGAATGTTTTCTTCTGTGTCTAAACCTTTTCTTGAGTTCTTAGAATAGTGGTCTTATGCAATATTTGTCCTTCTGTGACTGACTAAATTCACTTAGCATAATGACCTCCAGCTTCCTCATTGTTGTTTCACGGCTTCAGGGTTGTTCTTTATCATTGCATAGTATTCCATTGTGTGGATATACCATAATTTATCTATTCATCCATTGATGGACACCCAGGTTGTTTCCATCTTTTTGCTATTGTGAACAGTGCTGCAGTGAACATGGGTGTGCATATATCTATTTGTGTGATGGCTCTTATTTCTCTAAGATATATTCCAAGGAGCTGGATAGCTCGATCAAATGGTACTTCTATGTCTAGCTTTTTAAGGAAGCAGCAAATACAAGAAAAAAAAAATGGTTGTGCGATTTTACATTCCCACCAACAGTGTATAAATGTTCCAGTCTCTCCACAACCTCTCCAGCATTTATTATTGTGTGTTTTTTGGATTAATGTTAGCCTTGTTGGGGTGAGATGATATCTCATTGTAGTTTTGATCTGCACTTCTCTAATGGCTAATGACTGTGAGCATTTCTTCACGTGTCTGTTAGCTGCCTGAATACCTTCTTTGGCGAAGTGACTGTTCATATCCTTTACCCATGTTTTCATTGGATTATTTGTCTTTTTGTTGCTGAGGTTTTGCAGTAGCGTGTAGATTTTAGAGATTAGATGCTGATCAGATTTGTCGTAGCCAAAATTTTTTTCCCAGTCTGTAGGTTGTCTTTTGACTCTTTTGGTGAAGTCTATTGATGAGCATACGTGTTTGATTTTTAGGAGCTCCCATTTATCTAGTCTCTCTTCTGGTGCTTGTGCATTGTTACTTATGGCTTGTATTGTGTTTATGCCATGTATTAGGGCTCCTAGCATTGTCCCTATTTTTTCTTCCGTGATCTTTATCATTTTTTATTTTATATTTCAGTCTTTGATCCATTTTGAATCAGTTTTTGTGCATGGTGTGATATATGGGTCTTGTTTCAGTTTTTTGCAGATGGCTATCCAGTTATGCCAGCACCATTTGTTAAAGAGACTGTCTTTGCCCCAATTAACGAACTTCGGGCCTTTGTCAAATATCAGCTGCTGATAGGTGGATGAATTTATGTCTGGATTCTCAATTCTGTTCCATTGGTCTATGTATCTGTTGTTATACCAGTACCAGGCTGTTTTGACTACTGTGTCGGTATAATAGATTCTAAAATCAGGTAGTGTGAAGCCTCCCAATTTGTTCTTCTTCTCGAGTAATGGTTTACTTATTTGGGGCCTCTTCCCTTTCCATGTGAAGTTGGTGATTTGTTTCTCCATCTCATTAAAAAGTGCCATTGGAATTTGGATCAGAATTGCATTGTATCTGTAGATCGCTTTGGGTAGAACTGACATTTTCACAATGTTGAGTCTACCTATCCATGAGCAGGTATGTTTTTCCACTAATGCAGGTGTCTTTTGGTTTCTTGCAGTAGTGTCTTGCAGTTTTCACTGTATAGATCTTTTACGTCTCTGGTTAGATTTATTCCTAAGTATTTTATCTTCTTGGGGGCT
>NW_004444142.1:4043337-4066239 GCF_000243295.1 Trichechus manatus latirostris
CGTAATATGTGGTCTATTCTGGAGAATGTTCTATGTGCATTGGAAAAGAAAGTATACTTGGCTGCTGTTGGGTGGAGTATTCGGTATATGTCTATGAGATCAAGTTAATTGACTGTGGCATTTAGCTCTTCTGTGTCTTTGTTGAGCTTCTTTCTGGATGTCTGTCCTTTACCGAAAGTGGTGTGTTGAAGACTCCTACTACTATTGTGGAGCTATCTATCTCTCTTTTCAGTGTTCTTAGAGTTTGTTTTATGTATTTTGAAGTCCTGTCGTTGGGTGCATAAATATTTATTATGGTTATGTCCTCTTGGTGTACTGACCCTTTAATCATTATATAGTGTCTTTCCTTATCCTTTGTGGTGGATTTTACTGTAAAGTCTATTTTGTCAGCGATTAATATTGCCACTCCTGCTCTTTTTTGAGTGTTGTTTGCTTGATATATTTTTTTCCATCCTTTGAGTTTTAGTTTGTATGTTTAAGTCTAAGGTGTGTCTCACGTAGGCAGCATATAGATGGATCATGTTTTTTATCCAATCTGTCACTCTCTGTCTCTTTATTGGTGTATTTAGTCCATTTACATTCAGCGTCATTATTGACATGTATGAGTTTAGTGTTGTCATTTTGATGTCTTTTTTTGTGTGTTGGTCACAGTTTCTTTGTTCCACTTAATTTTCTGTGCTGTGTTGTTTTTCTTTATGTATTTTCTTTTCATCTTTTTCATTGTTGTTGATTTTATGTTTGCTGAGTCTATATATTTTTCTAGTTTTTTATTTTGACTTGTAGGATTGTTAGTTTCCTTTGTGGTTACCTTAGTATTTACCCCTGCCTTTCTAAGTTTATACCAGTCTTTTATTTCTTTATATTGCCTTGACTTCCTCTCCATATGCAAAGTCTATGTGTACCTTTTTTAAGTCCCTCTTCTTTTGTTTTAATGTTGTCATCTTTTACATATTGATGTCTGTTTCCCTATTTTAAGTGTTTTAGCTTTGACTTATTTTTGTGACTTCCCTATCTGGGTTGATATCTGGTTGCTCTGTCCTGTGTTGTAGTCTTGGGTTGTTATCTGATGTTACTGATTTTCTATCCATAGGACTCCCTTTAGTGTTTCTTGCAATTTTTGTTTGGTATTTGCAACTTCCCTAAACTTCTGTTTATCTGAAATGCCCTTATTCCGCCATTATATTTGAGACACAGTTTTGCTAGATATATAACTCTTGGCTGGCAGTTTTTTTCCTTCAAGTCTTTATATATGTCATCCCATTGCCTTCTTGCCTGCATAGTTTCTGCTGAGTAGTCTGGGCTTATTTTTATTGATTCTCCTTTGTAGATGACTTATCGTTTATCCCTAGCTGCTCTTAAAATTCTCTCTTTATCTTTGGTTTTGGTAAGTGTCATGGATTGAGTTGTATCCCCCAAAAATGTCTGTCAGCTTGACTGGGTCATGATTCCCAGTATTGTATGATTGTGTTATCTGATGTGATTTCCTTATGTGTTGTAAACTCTATCACTATGATGAGATTATACATGATCTCCTTATGTGTTGTAAATTCTATCACTGTGATGAGGTTATACTGATGAGGTTGACAAGATTAGATAGTGTCTTAATGCAATCTCTTTTGAGATATAAAAGAGAGAAGTGAGCAGAGACACATGGAAACCTCATACCACCAAGAAAGCAGTACCGGGAGCAAAGCATGTCCTTTGGACCTGAGGTTCCTACACAGAGAAGCTCCCAGACCAAAGGAATACTGATCACAAGGACCTTTCTCCAGACCCGACAGAGAAAGAAAGCCTTCTCCTGGAGCTGATGCCCTGAATTTGGACTTGTGGCCTACTGGACTGCGAGAGAATAAACTTCTCTTTGTTAAAGCCATCCACTTGTGGTATTTCTGTTAGAGCAGCACTAGATGAGTAAGACAGTAAGTTTGATTATAATATGTCTTGGTGACTTTCTTTTGGGATCTACCTTATGTGGGGTTCGATGAGCATCTTGGATAGCTATCTTGTCATCTTTCGTGATATCAGGGAAGTTTTCTGCCAACAAATCTTCAACAATTCTCTCTGTATTTTCTGTTATCCTCCCCTGTTCTGGTACTCCAGTTACTCATAGGTTATTCCTCTAGAGTCCCACATAATTCTTAGGGTTTCTTTTTTCTTTTTTTTTTTTTTTAATCCTTTTGTCTGATTTTTTCTAAAATAAGTTGGTGTCAAGTGCTTTACCTTCAGTCTCACTAATTCTGACTTCCATTGCCTCAATTCTGCTCCTATGGGTTTCTACTCAGTTGTCTAATTCTGAAATTTTATTGTTAATCTTCTGGATTTCTGATTGCTGTCTCTCTTGGATTCTTGCAGCCTGTTAAATTTGTGTTTATGCTCTTCTCTAGTCTTTTTAATTTCCTCTATTGTTTGTTCTGTGTTTTGCTTAATTTTCCTTCCTAATTTCTTGAAGAGTTCTGTATATTAATCTTTTGTATTGTGCCTCCAATAATTCTAAGAAGTTTTCCTCCTCTGGAAAATTTCTAGATTCTTTATTTTGGGAGCTTGCTGAAGCCATCATGGATTGCCTCTTTATGTGATTTGATATTGACTGTTGTCTCTGAGGTATCAATAAGTTATTATATTTATTTTATGTTTGCTTACTGTGTCCTAGCTTCTTGTTTTGTTTTGATATGCCCAAATAGGCTGCTCGTATGAGCTAGTTTGATTATTGGTAACTTTGAAGCTCTAATGTCTTGTCACCAGGTGGTTAGATCTGTTACTAGGTATGTGAGCTCAGGAGTTCACCCACTCCTCCTGTATGGATTCAGCTCAGGTGCCCAGGTAGCTAGCCACCAAGTGTGTGGTGTAGGCTCTCACTTACAGTCCTAGACAAACATGGTTGATTGGTGTAGGCACAGGCATCTAACTGCAGCAGGGGGACACACTCTGAGCAAGGAAGGGGGCTGATGGCTGCCCCCGAGAGTCCAGGAGGAAGATGTGTCCCTGTTCCCTAGAGTGCATAGGTGGTTGGGTTTTGCAGCCGGACTATGAGCACCTAATGCTGTTGGCTGTAAGGACTGGGGGGCACCTCTTATTCATGGGCCCCTCTCACAGGTGGCTAGGTGGCATGGGTGGAGCCACCAGTCCTCAGGCTCCTGACGTGGGTAGGTGAAGACCCTGCTTAATGGGCAGAGCAGTGTCAAATGTCAAGAACCTGCCACTTCACAGCTGAAACAGTTGAAGCTAGACTCCCGGTATATACCCTGTTGTACTGCGGTAATGAGGGCCTACACTGTTGAGATGGGCCCACACAAGACTATGCAGGGGGAAAGGCACTCAAAGTCCATGAATCCCTTATGCCTGTGCCTAGGCAAAGGAGCTCTGCCTACCCTGGGTTCCTGTCTTAGGGGAGCCAGCAGTTTATTTTTTCCTCTGTTTGTTAATTTGTTCACTCTCCAAGGCAGGGAGAGTGGCTCTGGGCATGTCCGGGACCCAGTGCAGAGCAGGGAGCAGGGAGGTAAATGGGAGAGAGGTTTTTCCCTAAGGGGGGTGTTTTTGATCCACACGGTAAGCCATACACAATTACTTATCTTTCACCTGATTGAAGGCTGCTTCTTACTGGTTCTGGGTGGCTGTGTATACTCTCGGCAACTGGGTCTCTCCCAGTGCGGGAAACGTGCCTCCAGAGCACGGCTGCTTACCTGCCTCACCACTTACCCCCGAGCTGATCAACCCTGAAGGGCTCTGGCTCTTGCCAGGTCAGGTCTGGGAACTCCTCGCCGCTTCCAAACTGTCTCTCCCCCCACCGCCACTCAGTCCAGTTCCTCAACTCTGCCTTTGATGTTCAGGGCCCCCAGATTGCCATATATAATCGAATCACTTGTTTTTTCATGTCTTTGTTGTAAGAGTGGAAGTGTCTGACTACTCCGCCATCTTGGCCTTGCCCCCCGGAAACTATAGTTTTTAGTTTTAAAATTCTTTGATGCAAAATGAAAATTCAGTTATCACAGCGATGTTGCATTGACTGCATATTTGTGCAATGAAAGAGTCCTGTAGGTATTCTCCTAAATTCCCCCTTCTCCACGTATATACAATTAGTCATTAAGTTTAGTGAATTCAGCCTCCAAAATATCTGGCATCTTCCCAATTCCAATGAACTAGATTTTACTAAATTAAAGCTATTGTTAATTTTTAAAAAATGCGCAAAGTATCTTTTTTTATTCTATTTCACTTATTACAAACCTTACAGCTAAAGAGGACCAATAGTTTTTTTTTAATTGTACTTTAGATGAAGGTTTACAGAGTAGTTTCTCATTAAACAGTCAGTGCACATATTCTTTTATGACTTTGATTAACAACCCCGTGACATGTCAATGCTCTCCCTTATCAACCTTGGAGTATTTTCTTTTTTTGGTGGAAATATACATAGCCAAAGATACACCATTTCAAAAATGTCTACATGTACAATTCAGTGACATCAATTACTTTCTTCCAGTTGTGCTGCTGTTCGAGGACCAATAATTTTGTAAAAATATATTTCATTATAATTAAGTAGCTTCTTATCCAGATGAATTTTTGAGATTGTTTTTCATTTCATGTACTCTAATGAAGATATAGGATTGCTGTACAGATTATTTCATTTATGCAAAATTGTACTAAGGCATTTGCCCCTTCTTTTAAAGGACATTGAGGAAGAACTAGTAAGTAGTTCAAACTATTGATTTTGGGGTATGTAAAGTGTGAGATTCATAAAGGTGTTTTAATGATGGAGATATACTCTAGAAATCTGACTTTCTCTTTTTAGCAGCATAATTCATCAAGCAGACAATATGCCGCAAGATGTTGGGGAAAAAAAATGTGGTGTTTATTTTTAAGGAACTCAGTGTAGTGAAGGAGAAACAGATATTCATTATACTATAGACAGGCATTTAAGTCCTATAAGTAGAGTTGGTTTTCCTTCAATGTTAAATTGTGTGATAAGAGTAAGTACTTAATATGGTTATGAAGCTTAGATTAAATGGCATTGTATTAGCGTTTGCCTACTATCTCAATGGCTTACTAAAATCAACTTGTCTTTCTTGCTTATGTTAAAGAGGACTGAAGATTATCTGTGGTTTTACTGAGCTTTATTGGGCTCTACTGGGCTTCCTGTATCTTTTCATTTTGGAAGTCACATCGAAGGAGCAGCCATGATCTGGGACATGCTGTTCTCACAGTGAAGACAGGAATAAGACAGACAGAGCCAGACTATGTGAGGGCATTTAAAGCTTCTGCTCAGACATAGGATACATCTGGTCTACTTATATTTCATTGGCCAAATCAAGACACTCAGGCAAACAGAAAATCAGTAGACAGGGAAGAATATTCTGCCTTGAAGAGTATGGCACATGTGAGAAGAAAGCAAAAGTTATGAACACATAATACAGTCTTCCACAAGACAATACATGTAAAGTGTACAAAGCATTAGCACAATGCCTTTCACAGAATAAGTGTACGATGTCTGGTAACTATACTATAATAATTATAGTGGCTAAATTACAAGAAAACACAGATAATGGAGAAATTAATCTTCCAGGGAAGAGTAGGACAGCACTACAGAGGAGGAGAAATTCAGCCAAGAGTTCAAAGGAGAGAAGAAGGGTGTTTTAGGCAGAAAGAATATCCTGGACAAAGGCACAGTGACATAGAAGGGGATTAGGCTAGAGCCTAAGTGTATGTAGAGTCTCTGTCCCTTCCTGGGAGTCAATCTGATGTCTAAGTAGTTATAACATTTATAATGACTTCAGCTGCAAGTAACAGAATATATAATTAAAAGTAGCTTAAACAAAAAAATAAAGAGAATGCATTACATCACTAAACAAGAAGTCTGGAGGTGGGGAATTTCAGGATGGATTCATCTGATAGCATGAAGACATGATTACAGTCCTGGCATTATAGACCTATAGGCATCTAGCCTGCCACTCTTGATGTGATGGCTTTCGTCCTGAGATCTGTCCCCTTGTGTTCACAGGTTGAGTGATGCAGCTTCACTCAGGGCAGCAGTTTCTTTCCTTCTTCTTTTTTGCTAACCTTTTTATCAGGCCAGAAAACATTTTTCAGAAGCTTCCTTCAGAGCTCATGGCTAGAACTAGCTCAGATATCCACTCCTAAAAAATCACTGGCAAAAAGGAACAGGATTATTGTGATTCATTTAGAACAGTCATGAGTCTAGGGAAGTCCTTACCTTCTCTGAACATGTCTGCCCCTAGACAGGGTTCTCTTAGTAATGAAGCAGATGAATGAAATATTTGTGTTTTCTACTCAAGATTAACTGTTTAAGACATTTTGAATTGAATATTAACTTAATCATTTATATTAATTGCCATCTTTGAACAACTTTTGATGCTAAATTTTGGTTGAAAATTGAAAAATAAAGGCCATTCATTCAAGTGTGGGGTCAATTGATTTTTGGGTTTTTTTTTTTTTTTTTTTTGACCATCTGGTTGTGTTGGTAACAGAGAGACAATGCTGGCTCCAGGGACATGGTGTGGCCTCACTGTTAACCTTCAAAACCCTCTGGAGTTCTAGCCACTATGGGTCTGGTTTATAAGATAAACTGAGAATGGACTTCAATGGAAAATGGTATGTTATCTACCCCTATTTTCTAATAATCCTACAATAAATTCCTTATCCTATTATTTTTTCCCCTTTTCTTTATTGATGTATTGTGGTAAACTTGATCAATATTGAGAACTTAACAGTTTCCTTAAAAATTCCGTAACTTTTTATAAACCTATAACACAAAGAACTTAACATCCTCCCTTGAGATGAACTCTTGTTTGTGACATTATGGAGGCCATTTTGTATATTTGGCCAGTTTGTAGCTTTATTGAATGATATGCTGATTCCCAAGAGTAACTTTGCAGTAACATTAAGTGATAAAGTTTAATTTATCCAAAATGAAAAAAAAGAGGACGTTTCTGGAGCAAAAGGTAGAAATTCATCTATTTTCCTCTCTCAATCCATATTCTAACATTCAGACAGCATGGTACTGTGACTCACTGGGCTAATCCTCTCCGTTTATGACATATTTCAGTGCCCACACAGTTTTAGCTCTTGTGACTTTCTTTTGTTCATATGTTTGCGTCAATTATGTTTGCTATTCATCAGTGTATTAGACAAGTCTCTACCACTTTATCCTTCAGCATCTCTCATTATAAGTGTTTTGGCCCCCCACCCTGAATGCCTAATGGAATTTAAATTATAAAATGGAACAGAAAGGAAGAAATCAAGATGCATGGGCTTCATGAGAAGGATTAATCATCAGAGAGGAACTGAAAAAGATGTGAAAATAACGAGGGCAAAAAGACCAAAAATGGCTGTTTTAGTGGGCATACCTTGTGAGAAGAGCTTGGTAATCACGAAGATGTAACAGAGAAAGGGGAACAAGGGCTTAGTCAACAGAGTTGGATTTGCTAGGCAGAGCCTGCTTTTTCCCAGTTTCAATGGGTAATTTTAATTTTTAAAACATTGAAAAAATAAAGCATTCTCTTAAATATTTATGTCAGGCTCTCTTACCTATCTCTTAATACTTCCAGATGAAAGAAAACAAACTAACAAAAGAAGAATGGGCACAACAGGTTTTTGATCCATTTCAACAACTAACCAGCATATTTCCATTATATTAAAAAATATCATGAATGGAATATATTTAATGTAGGTGGACTTTTCTCTAGGAATGAAGACCTACCATCAATCAAATACTGCTAGGAAACTTTCATTTATCATCTCATAGGTCTTTGCAACAATCCTGGGAAGTACACTTATTCTCATTTTACGTATGAGTGAACTTAACAGGGTTGAGGCCACAGAGTTCAAGTAACTCACTCACAGTTTTCAAATGGAGGAACTAAGACTTGAACTTACTTCCCTCTCACTCCAAAGCCTATCCCAGCTATTCTCTACCACATTTTTAAAGGGCTAACCAACCAAACCAGTTGCGGTTGAGTTAATTTTGACTCATGGAGACCCTATGTGTTACAGAGTAGAACTGTGCTCCATCAGGTTTTCAATGGCTGTAATTTTTCAGAAGTAGATTACAGGCCTTTCTTTTGAGGCTCCCCTGGGTAGATTCGAACTGCCAACATTTCAGTTAGTAGTTGAGTGCTTAACAATTTGTACCATCCAGGGACTTAAAAGGGCTACATATTTAAAAGTTTAAACTATGAAAAAAAAAAGTTTAGAGAGCATTAAAATTATGCATAAATATATCACTTCAAAATGCTCACTAAGTTAAGAAAATCTGTGCTTCTTTCATTTACATATTATAACTTTATTGCTCTTGTTATCTCCATACTTGGTTCTAGCCAGAAGCAGAAATTGTTATATAGCCTTAACTTAAGGAGATATGTATATACGTTGTTCTTATTGTTAAGTGCTATCGAGTTGGTTCAGACTCATAGTGACACTATGTACAACAGAACGAAACACTGCCCAATCCTGCACCATTCTCACAATGACTGATATGCTTAAGCCCATTTCTGCAGGCTCTGTGTCAATCCATCTCGTTGAAGGTCTTCCTCTTTTTCACTGATCCTGTACTTTACCAAGCATGATGTCCTTCTCCAGGGACTGATCTATCCTGATAACATGTCCAAAGTATGTGAAGCGTAGTCTCATCATCCTTAATTCTAAGGCGCGTTCTGGTCGTATTTCTTCCAAGACAGATATATTCGTTCTGTTGGCAGTCCATGGTATATTCAATATTCTTCACCAACACCACAATTCAAAGGCATCAATTGTTCCTTGGTCTTCCTTATTCATCGTCCAGCTTTTGCAAGCATATGAGATGATAGAAAACACCATCGGTTGGGTCAGGTGCACCTTGGTCTTCAGAATGACATCTTTGCTTTTCAACACTTTAAAGAGGTCTTTTGCAGCAGATTTGCCCAATGCGATACGTCGTTTGATTTCTTGACTACTGCTTCTATAGATGTTGATTGTGTATCCAAGTAAAATGAAATCCTTGACAACTTCAATCTTTTCTCCATTTATCATGATGTTGCTTACTGGTCCAATAGTGAGGATATTTGTTTTCTTTATGTTGATGTGTAATCCATACTGAAGGATGTGGTCTTTGATCTTCATCAGTAAGTGCTTCAAGTCTTCTTAACTTTCAGCAAGCAAGGTTGTGTCAACTGCATAAAGAGTCTTCCTCCAATCCTGATGCTCCGTTCTTCTTCTTATAGTCCAGTTTCTCGGATTGTTTGTTCAGTATACAGATTGAATAAATATGGTGAAAGATACAACCCTGATGCACACCTTTCCTGACTTTAAACCACGCAGTATCCCCTTGTTCTGTTCAAACAACTGCCTTTTGATCTATATACAGGATCTTCTTAAGCATAATTAAGTGTTCTGGAATTCCTACAATGTTATCCATAATTTGTTAATGATTCACACAATCAAATTCCTTTGCATTGTCAATAAAACACAAGTAAACATCTTTCTGGTATTCTCTGCTTTCAGCCAGGATCCATCTGAAATCAGCAGTGATATCCCTCGTTCCACATCCTCTTCTGAATCCAGCTTGAATTTCTGGCAGTTCCCTGTTGATATACTGTTGCAGCCACTTTTGAATGATCTTCACCAAAATTTTACTTGTGTGTGATATTAACAATATTGTTTGATAATTTCTGCATACAGTTGGATCACCTTTCTTGGGAATAGGCATAAATATGGATCTCTTCCAGTCGGTTGGCCAGGTAGCTGTCTTCAAATTTCTTGGCATAGATGAGCAAGCATTTCCAGTGCTGCATCCATTTGTAGAGACATCTCAATTGATATTGTGCCAATTCCTGAAGCCTTGTTTTTCGCCAATGTCTTCAGTGCAGCTTGGACTTCTTCCTTCAGTACCATTGGTTCCTGATCATATGCTACCTCCTGAAATGGCTGAAAGTCAACCAATTCTTTTTGATATAGTGACGCTGTATATTCCTTCTATCTTCTTTTGATGCTTCCTGTGTTGTTTAATATTTTCCCCACAGAATCCTTCAATACTGAAACTCGAGGCTTTAATTTTTTCTTCAGTTCTTTCAGCCTGAGAAATGCCAAGTGTGTTCTTCCCTTTTTGTTTTCTATCTCTAGGTCTTTGCACATGTCATTATAATACTTTACTTTGTCTTCTCGAGCTGCCCTTTGAAATCTTCTGTTCAGCTCTTTTACTTCATTTCTTCCTTTTGCTCTAGCTACTTGACGTGCAAGGGCAAGTTTCAGAGTCTCTTCCAACATCCATTTTGATCTTTTCTTTCTCTCCTATTTTTTTAATGACCTCTTGCTTTCTTCACATATGATGTCCTTGATGTCATTCCACAACCTGTCTGGTCTTTGATCATTGGTGTTCAGTGCATCAAATCTATTCTTGAGATGGTCTCTAAATTCAGGTGGGATATACTCAAGGTCGTATGTTGGCTCTTGTGGACTTGTTCTAATTTTCTTCAGTTTCAACTTGAACTTGCATATGAGCAATTGACAGTCTGTTTCGCAGTCAGCCCCTGGCCTTATTCTGACTGATGATATTGAGCTTTTCCATCATTTCTTTCCACAGATGTAGTCGATTTGATTCCTGTGTATTCCATCTGGTGATATCCATGTGTATAGTTGCTATTCATGTTGGTGAAAAAAGGTATTTGCAATGAAGAAGTCATTGGTCTCGCAAAATTCTATCATGCGGTCTCTGGCATCATTTCTATCACCAAGGCCGGATTTTCCAGCTACCTATCCTTATTTGTTTCCAACTTTCCCATTCCAATCACCAGTAATTATCAATGCATCTTGATTGCATGCTCGATCAATTTCAGACTGCAGAAGTTGGTAAAAAATCTTCAATGTCTTCATCTTTGACTGTAGTTGTTGGTGCATAAATTTGAATAATATCTGTATTGACTGGTCTTCCTTGTAAGGGTATGGATATTATCCTATCACTGACAGCATTATACTTCAGGTTAGATCTTGAAATGTTCTTTTTGACAATGAATGCAATGCCATTCCTCTTCAAGTTATCATTCCTGGCATAGTAGACCATATGTTTGTCTGATTCAAAATGCCCAATACCAGTCCCTTTCAGCTCATTAATGCCTAAGATATTGATATTTATGTGTTCCATTTCATTTTTGACGATTTCCAATTTTCTTAGATTCATACTTCATAGATTCCACATTCTGATTATTAATGGATGTTTGCAGCTGTTTCTTCTCATTTTGAGTCATGCCACATCAGCAAATGAAGGCCCCAAAATCTTGACTCTATCCATGTCATTAAGGTTGACTCTACTTTGAGGAGGCAGCTCTTCCCTAGTCATCTTTTGAGTGCCTTCCAACTTGAGGGGCTCATCTTCTGGCACTATATCAGACAATGTCCCACTGCTATAAAGGTTTTCACTGACTAATTCTTTCCAGAAGTAGACCACCAGGTCCTTCTTCCTAGTTTGTCTTAGTCTGGAAGCTCAGCTGAAACCTGTCTGCCATGGGTGACCTTGCTGGTATTTGAATACTGGTGGCATAGCTTCCAGCATCACAGCAACATGCAAGCCCCCACAGTACGACAAACTGACAGACACATGGGGGAGATATACATATATATATACGTGTAATTTTTTTTTTTGTAATCAGTGCTGGCTATCTTATACTGTTAGTGGGAAAACAAACTGGTAAAATCTTAGTGAGCACAGGTTGGCAATCTATATCACATGTCTTAAATGTTTATATCCTTCAGCTTAATAATTTTTCTTTTAGTTACATAGTCTGAAGAAATAATCTGATATGTTCCCAAAATTATATTAAGAATGTTCATTGCATAATTACTATATTTATTAATTGCAAACAATTTAAATGACCAACAATGAGTTTTTGATTGAATAATTTAGAATATATTCATATGATGAGATCCTACGCAAGATTAAATATCATGTTTTAGAAGAGTAATAATGTGAGTAAGTGTTTAAGGTACAATGTTAAATGAAAGGATAGTACAGTATAATTCTACCTTTATTTAAGTTTATATATCTAGGAAAAAAGATCACAAGAATGCATGTCAAGTGTTAACAATGATTAACTGGGTAAAGTTATTATCGAAGATTCTTATTTTTTTTTCTCATTTTTTCTGTAGTTCCAAAGTTTGTACAATAAACACATGTTGCTTTCATACTTTAAAATAGCAATTAGAATATTAAATCATTGATTGGAAAACTAAAAAAAAATTTGCTTTCCAACTTAAAATCAACAAATGAATTCACAAGGAAATGAATTCTTGGATATTTTTCAGCTCATCTTCTGACCTGGTTCTGGTTTGGACTGAAAAATATGAAGAAATAAATGTTTTGTAATATAATAAATATTCTCGTGGGGTTTTTTTTTAGCTTGATTATTTTGTCCATAGCTTGTACCAAATTTTCAATTAAACCATGAAGGAAACTCCTTCAGCCCTTAGAAATATTTGAAGGAAGCTGCCCTACATCAAGAGAACAGGGAGAATTGAGCCAAGGACACTCATCTCTATGAAAACCCAAACGCAAACTCTGATTTTTAAAAAGCTTTTAAAAAGAGATAAGAATTCTAAGTACCTCTCTGCTCATTGTTATGCTGTTTGAAGGAGTCTACAGATATTGTGTTTTTTGATTGTACATCAGATTTTTTTTCCTAGTGTGTTATTATTCTCGGAATTGTGAAGTGTCTTATAATTGATGGGTACATTCCATGTAATAGTGTTTTCAGTCCACCGAAACACTTTTTTTAAAGAATTAGAAAACATTTCAAATATACAAAAACATGTATCTACCACCTAGACCAGTGATATATCCATTCCCTAGAATTTAAAAATATGTATAATCACAAGGTAGCTGCAACTCTAGCTTCAATGTCCATATTTCAAACAAGAAGATGAAGGTGGAAAGTTGGAGATCCGACTTCCAAGATACCCAGCTGAGTCTCATACTTGACCTCCTATCAATCCATTTAAACTTTCCCTTTCTTCACCTAGACAATGTGGGGGAAATTACTTCTCCCTTCTTTCCCAGTTTCTTTCCCTCCCTGTTGCTCTTTAAATCAATTTTCAACTCTACTGTTGCCATACCTTCTTCATCTCTCCTCCCAATTAAGATTATTCTGATTTTATCCATTTTTCTTCTCTTGTAGACTTTCTTCTCCTAGTTTTGTAAATATCTTCAAGGCCCCCTTCCTTTCCTCTTCCTAAGTCAGTTTGGACATCTGGCTAGATCTCAAGTTTTGCAAAAAACATGGTAACAATGAACCAGAAGAGCTCATTCCATTTAAATGACCATCTAATTCATATGGTTTGCATTTTTTTTTAACATATTAGTAGGATTAGGGATTACCACCCATTTGTCAGTTTGTCATGCTGTGGTGGCTTGTGTGTAGCTGTAACGTTGGAAGACATGCCACTGATATTTTAAATACTGGGGGTCACCTGTAGTGAACAGGTTTCAATGGAGCTTCCAGACTAAGACAGACTAGGAGGAAAGGCCTGGTGATCTACTTTCAAAAATTAGCCATTGAAATACCTATGGATCCAACAGAATATTGTATGATATAGAGCTGGAAGATGAGTGTCCTAGGTTGGAAGTTAGGGAACAATGAACTCAAACATACCAGTGATCATGAAGATGGCACGAGACAGGACAATGTTTCATTATGAGGTCACCATGAATTTGAGTGAACTCAATGGCAACTAACAACAGGATCAGGGAAGCCTTTCATCTAACAGCTCAGCATTCTCTGTTGGACGGGTCAGGGGTAGAGGCCAATTTTAATGTTATTCATGTAACTTCTCCAGAATCTAGTTCTTTAAGGAGTCACCACTGCAGTGAAGAGTTCAATCTGGCTTTGTCTTTAGGGTTTTTTCTGTTCCTTATTGGTGACTGTTAATTTGATAAGCCCCAGATACAACCCTAGAAGACCTCTAGACTTTCAGATCCTACCAGCAACTGTGTTTTCAGAGGCAGTGCTTTGAAGGTCTGCCTTCCTCCGGACTCCGATGGGGACAGAGCCCACTTGCCCAGACTTTGTACCTTTCTTATAGGAACAGAAGCACAGAAGCCATCACAAAGCATCTGACAAGCACACGCTTTACACATTTTAGTATGAACGTAGAATAACACATTTCTTCGGTTTGATTTCTTCACCTAAGGGGGCCAGCCTATTTATAAAAATGTTTACAAATGGAGATATGCATTTTTCCTAAGAAACACCCAAAATTATGCATGCTTTCATAGCTATTAATAATAGCAGACATTTATGTAGGACTTAAACTCTCTGCCAGGCATTGTAGCAAGTACTTTATATATAAGCTCATTTAACCTTCACACACAGTCCCTGAGTGGTGCAAACCGTTAACTTGCTCAGCTGCTAACCCAAATATTGAAAGTTCAAGTCCAGCTAGAGGGCACTAGAGAAGAAAGCCATGGTGATCTACTTCTGAAAAGTCAGCCATTGAAAACCCTATGGAGCACAGTTCTAATCTGATGCACATAGGGTCACTGTGAGTCAGAGCTGACTCAGTGGCAACTGGTGGCAATCTTCAAACAGCCCTATGAGTTAAGTACTGTTATTATTAATATCAATATCCCCATTTTACAGATTAAGAAATAGGCTCAGAGTGCCTTGCCAAGGAATACACAACTAGTAAGTGACTGAGCCAGATTTGCAACCTAGGCAATCAGGCTACATCACCCTATACTGCCTTTGATTTGCTAAGATACATTCCCAGTAAGCCATAATACCAAGGGGCCTAATTTTAATACCAATACCATCTGAAACATGTTGTTGAGCCACAATTGTCTTTCTAGGGTATAACGTTGAGTCGAAAGGCAGACAAGTTTAGCTTTGCTGAAGGCGTACTTGACAGACAGCCCTATCTTGCTAGGGTTCCTTATGGTAAAGAGAAATCGTTCATGTCATTCGGGAGATTTTCAGCTAAGCCTCTGTTTGAACAAAGAGCATCAGAATCTAGTTGAGACTAGCCTAGCCAAGCCAGAGTGGCCATATCTCTTAAATTATGCTAATAGGCTCAGATTGAGACTATAAACTTTCTGCAAATGGTTAGGTATCAGACCTGGTGTTTATTCTTTTGCTCTATCATTTATAAACTGGATGGCTTTATTTATTTAGCTTTTCTAATTTTTTTAATGTTGGTTTTATGTAACTCTGCTGCTTAAAATCCTTCATTACTTTTAATTGCTCTTGAGTAAAATCTAAATTCTTTTTTTTATTGATGTAATTAAATGAAGTTTACATTTCAAGTTAGTCTCCCATACAGAATTTTCTTTTTTAACATACATTGTTATGAGACCCCAACTGCTCACCCCATTCTGCGACAGCACACTTCTCCCCTCCGCCCCTGATTCCCCATGAACATTCAACCAGCTCCTGACTCTCTCTGCCTTCCCCTCTCACCTCTGGACAGAAGCCGCCCCTTTGGTCTCTTATCTCTACTTGTCTAAGAGGCACATTCCTCACAAGTATCACTTCACGTCCCACAGTCCAGTCCAATCCCTGTCGGAAGAGTTGGCCTCAGAAATTGTTTTAGTTCTGGGGTGATGGAGAGATCAGGGGCCATGCTTTCCGGGGTGTCTCCAGTCTTAGTCAGACCATTAAGTCTGGTCTTCTTACTAGTATTTGAGTTCTGCATCCCATCGTTCTACTGCTCCATCAGGGACCCTCTGTTGTGCTCCCTGTCAGGACGTTCATTGGTGATAGCCGGGCACCATCTAGTTCTTCTGGTCTCAGGCTGATGAAGTCTCTGGTTTATGTGGCCCAAAATCTAAATTCTTTAACATGGGCTATAAGGACATGCAAAATCTTGTTCCTGCCTTCTTTTTCGGCCTCACAGAGCACTTCTCTACAGTTAGCTCACACTTCTCTAGCCTCTTTGGCCTTTTGTAAGTTCCTTACATTTCACATAGGCTCTTTCCTTTGCCTGACATATTTTCCTCCTTTTACCTGGCTACTTATCCTTAAGGTCTCAGCTTAAATGTGTCTTCCTTAGAAAAGGAGTCTCCTTCCCTGAGTGAGCTTCCTGACCTTTTACTTTATGGCGCTCTTATTCCAGTCTGCCGTTGCTGCATTTTGACACAAATAGTGCATGCTTTCTACATGTTTGCCAACTGCTCCCTCCAACTACGAAGTATTTTCATAAGCCACTATGCTAATTATTTTACATGTTGCTGTTAAAAAAAAAAACTTAGCATAGTACGCTTACAAAAATACCTCATGAGAGAGGGAGCAGTTGGCAAACAAACCTAGAAGGTGGGCATTATTTGTATAAAAATATGGTATATATTTATTTACATTATCATATCTTAATATGTGTCTTTCCCATTATTCCCACTATTGTTAGCTCTTCTTGTAGGTAGTAAATCTGGGTTTTTTTTTTTGTTTTTTTTTTTTTAATCATTGTTTCCTGGCACTTAGCACAGTGCCTGGCTAGCAATCGGCATTTGATAAATATTTATTAAGTAACTAAACGAGTTTCAGTATCACCATCTATAAAAGGGAACTTCTAGGTTGTTGTGAAGTCCCCGGGTGGTGCAAACAGAGTGCTTGGTTGCTAATAGAAAGGTCTGAGGTTCAAGTTCACCCAGAGGCACCTCAAAAGAAAAGCCTGGCAATCTACTTCTGAAAAATCAGCCTTTGAAAACCCTACAGAGCATGATTTTTTCTGATAGGCATGGGTTGCCGTAAGTCGGAGTTGTCTCTATGGAAACTGGTTGTTGTGAGGATTAAATGAGATTTATTTACACACACACACATACACACGTACACACACACACACATTGCCTAGCATTGTTTTGGCTCATTAGTAGACCCTGAATAAATATTAGTACTGTCCTTCCTTTTCTCTTTGGTGCTAGATACCCCAATTTGACCTGTTTTTAGCTTCTCTTTAGCCATGGGTAATGATGATGAATGATGGGTGGTGTTGATGCTGGGTGTGGGGGATGTGGGAATTTGAGGAAGAAGGACTATCATGAATAAAAGCATAAAGGTAGAGCAGTGAACACAGAGTTCAAAGAAAAGGTGTCATTTTGATTGGCTATGTAATCAAATCAAGGGCTATATAAGAGAGTTATGGTAGAAAAGTCTGGAGAAGGTAGATGAATCAGATTTACTGTGTTTTATTAAGGAGTTTGGAGCCCCGATGGCAGAGTGGTTAAGAGCTTGGCTGCCAGCCAAAGATCAGCAGTTTGAATCCACCAGCTGTTTCTTGAAAACCCTATGGGGCAGTTCTACTCTGTCCTATAGGGTCGCTATGAGTTGGAATTGACTCCATGACAACAGGTTTGGTTTTGGCTTATTAAGAAGTTTAGAAAAGAGGTGGAATCAGTGGTGGATTTTTGAGTTATTTACTAGCCTGCTTGAGAGGGTAGGAAATACTAGTAGGACACCTTGTAAGTTGTAGCAAGAGGAGAACAGGGAATATGACCACCAGTGCAGATGGGTTTATAAAATTAGTGACTTTTCCTGCTTAGTCTTCTTTGCTGACTTTTCTTCTTCTTTTCACCATTTAAACCAAAAACCCATTGCCACTGAGACAATTCTGACTTATAGCGACTCTATAGGACAGGGTAGAACTGCCCTGCAGGGCTTCCAAGGAGTGCCTGGTGGACTCAAACTGCCAACCTTTTGGTTAGCAGTCATAGGTCTTAACCACTATGCCACTAGGGTTTCCATTATTAGGCCACAGTTGTTGTTGGCTAGGTAGGAGTCGAAGTGGGCTTGAACTAATGCCATATCAGTAAGGATGGAAAAGAGGAGATGGAGAAGAGAAAGATTAAAGAATTAGAATCTATAGGGTTTGATGCTGACTCATATGTGAGAGAGAGAATGAAATTCAAGAAGACTACTAGGATTCTGACTTTGTTTTCTGAATGGATGATGTTAAAGTCATATTCTACAAATGGGCAATATAGGAGGAGGAATATGTGATGGGTGAGTTGGTGGGTTGGATGTTAGATACGCTGAGATGAAGAGATTGAGGCATCTCAGGGAATTCCATGAAGGGTTGTTTAGATGGATCCTGAGTTAATGCTCTTAATTGGCAATACAGATTTGAGACTCTAAGTAAAAAAGAGATAGTCTGAGTGTATGATTATATCAGAAAAATAGATGAAAACCACTTAGAATGAATAGAATGAGAAGAACAATAAAATAAGACAGAGTTAAGGAATTATTAGCACTTTGTCACCATTTAAGTAATAGTCATCTTGAATTTCATTCTCTCTCTCCCATATGAATCAGCATCAAATCCTATAGAGTCTAACTCTTTAATCTTTCTCTCCTCCATCTCCTCTTTTCCATCCTTACTGATATGGCATTAGTTCAAGCCCGCATCCACTCCTACCTAGCCAACAACAATTGTGTCCTAATAATTGCCTCATTGCTAATTGAGCAGTCTTTTCTTCCATTTATTTCACGACTTTCAGTAATTTCTCTAAAGCGTGTATCTGTGATACTTCCTTGCTTAAAATTCTGTAGCTTTCCTTTTTCCATGGAATGAAGTCTAAAAGGTGTAAGCCATTTAGTATGGCCTACAGGACTCAACTTTTCCTGATTCTTCTTCAAGTGGAATCAAAAGGCCACTTTATTCTTTGCATCCCTGCTGTATTTTCAGTCCATACTTTAATCCCGTCACCTATAACACTTTATTGCCCTATTTTGCTCCATTTTAAAATATTTTTAATTTTTGTATCAGTGTGTAAGTTTCTCAATGTGTGTCAATCTTTGTATGCCGAGTGCCTAGCACAGTGCCAAATATGTGGTAGGTTCTTAATTAACATTTGCTGAAATAAATGACATGAAGATTGGAAACAGACTTGGAAATGACTTTCACATGTGGAGCAGGAGGAGGCCAGAGAGCCAGAAAGAGAGTGAGAGTGGGTGCTAAAATCAAAGAAACAACAGCCATTGAAGTTAGAGAACAACAAGAGTGCTGAGTTGGGGAAAAAAAAAGTTCGCCTTGGGTTTCTAAAAAAGGAGGAAAAAGTCAAAAGTGTCAAATATAGAGGAAGAATCAAAGAAGATGAGGAGAGAGAAATGATATTTGAACTGGGTGATTAGGAAGTTGTTGGTGACTTCTTGGGAGAATAATTTTAAGGAATTAGTGGATGAGAGGTAGAAGTCACATGCTAAAGACTGGGAAACACTGGTAAGGAGATTGAGGTGAGAAATACCCTTGAAATTCTGATCATGAAAGGAAGAGAGGTATTACGGAGTTCGGTTTAGGAGTGGGAGGATAGAAGAGAGGCAAATGGTGTCCCTTTCTCTCCTGAAAGAATGCATATTCAAAATGCATATTAAAACCACCTCCACTTAAACTTGGGAAAGTTAAACAATGTGATGCAGTTATTTTTTTCACCTTCCTTGCTAACAACTGCTTCTCAATCTTAGAAAGATTTTTAGGGCAGGTGTTGCGGATAGGAGTAACCAGGCTTGATCTGGTAAAAGTGATATACACACACAGTGTGTATGAGCGGGTGTGTGTCTATCTATCTACAGAGAGAAGAGATTTTTGTATATGTTAGTTACTCTCAATTTGCAAAGGCATTTGTGCAGGTATTTAATTTAAAAGTTAATTAATTTAAAGGTAAAAAAGTACTTAAATGTAGAAAATTGTAAAGATAAATTATCATAACATAGTCACATGAAAAAGAAAGTAAAATCTCTTGTAACTCTTCACCAGAGAAAACTATTCACATATCCATAATAGATATATATATTTGTTTGACACACACATATACATATATAGTATATATGTGTGTATGTATATATACACTTATATATACACTATTTACTTTTAGTATCCTAACTCTACAGGTTTATTGATTGGATATGAGTGTACTGGGTTCATTTATTGTAGACTTCGTTTTATTGTTAAACTAGTTGGAAGTGCTCATAACTGGTTTCTGTTCATTGAAAGCTCCCAGTATATTTTTACATTTACCATTTATGCTGTGTAAATGTAGTCTAACAACACTGAGGAATTTATGACATAGGTTTGTGAGTAGCAAGCTAAGGGCAGAGTTTGTAGGCTTAATGACCCAAAGAGAGATGGTCAATCGATAACGTGTTATAAAAAGTCTACTAAATAAATAATTCAGACTTTCCTCTCCCACCAAAATAAGCTCAGCATCTCAGCAGTTCTTGATGGACTTTTCATTCCCAGAATGCTATCGTCCATGACATCATGGATCGTTTGCAACCAGGCCAATGACTTTTTGAGCCCTTCAGTCAGCCAGGGATTACAACCAGGAATGTCCCAAAACACCCAGGGAGAGGCTGTTCTTTTGGTATTCTGAGCTGGCACAGGAAGTGGAGCTACTGGAAAAAAAAAGCTCCTGCTATTTCTTGCCAGATTTCAGACTGACTTTTATGGGACCTAGAATTTGGCTCTCTATGGCGACTTTTGGTGCCTGGGGAAACTTAAACTCTGATCTTTAAGAGTTCCATTAGGTTTGAAAAAGTGAGAAAGCAGTGATGTTAGGTGTACTGTCCCTTATGGAAGCTATAGTTTCAAGGTACCACTTTTTGTGTGTTGATTTGGAGCCTGCCACATCGTCTACAGAGAAGATGAAATTGGCCTGACTTCTAATGTCAGCCACATTGTGATACTGCTCTCTTCCCTGTCTTTTACAATATTCTTTACATGTCATGCCAGAAAAATAATAATTCTATGGACCTTTCTACCCCCGATAAGTGCTCACACGATGAATTTAATTAAAATCCCCTTTATCTATTATGGTGAAAACAAGGAATTAACAATATCCATTAAAATGACTATTACATTCACATCAAATGGATTTCAACCCCCGACTAAAATGATATGAAGGAAGCCATAATCATGTGAGGCCCAGTATGGTGTAGAAATTTTAAACCTTTCAAAACCCTAAATTATTTTAATCTCCAAATGTAATTATCATGAATGTCAGTCAAACTTTCTCAAGGCCTCTTTCTGTTGAACAAAAAGAAACAAATGAGACTATAAAGCCTTCAAGCTTTGCAAACTCTTGATTAACTCCTCCATTACCAGTAGCCTCTCAGGCTCAGAAGAGAGAAGAAATTTTTAACTGGATGCCAGGGCCTGAAATACAGTTTGCATAAGAGATAATTAGGGGATTATAGTCCATGGGGTACGGCATTAATTGAATTAGAGTTGGTTGGCTGATAATGCCGTTATTATTTTTTTAAACAGTAGTCATAGATTCCTCCTTTTGTTACAACTTTGAAAAAATAACTATGTAATAATTATTATATGATAATATTCAACTTTATATGATAAATAAACCTGTTCCTTCCCTTGGTACTTTGCACATGTAGAATTCCAGAACCACATTTCAGGCTGAGACAAGAAGGAAATAAAGGTAGTGATCTTCTCTCTTATGAAGTCAAAGAGTGTATTTATCAAAACCAAATGCTATTGCTCAGGCAAAATCTGTTCATGAAAGGGAAGAAAACATATCATTTCTTGAGGAGAGAGAACCAGGATTTGACTGAGGCACTCTACTGAAAGATGATGTCAACAGAAGAAAAACAAACTTATTTTATTCCATTCTTTACCACCATTTCTAATAATACACCTTATCCAAATTAGACATTTTGAAGGACTCCTAAAAAAAAAAAACAACCCATTGCTGTTGGGTTGATTCTGACTCACTGCGACCCGATAGGACACACTATTTTAGGTTACATTATCTATGATGTCTCTTTTTAAAAGGCAAATTATCAACTTTTTACATGCTGTATCTCCATTCTAACACCGGTTATCACACATTGCAAATTCCAAATCTCATGCAACTAGAAACAAAGGAAGTAAGTCACCAACAGCCCATTCGATTATGTACAGGCTGTGAAATTGTTAACCTGTTAGACATTTAGAATAAACCCTATAGACCAGAAAAGCAGCCTTCTTAAAACCCTCCTGACATCACCCCCACTTCATCACATCAACTCAGGGCTCAATATCCATTCTTTTTCCCAGATTATTTTATTGCCTTATCTGGTACTTGTCCCCTTTCCATTGTCGGTAAGGTCTGAAAGCCCGTCATACTGAGCCTGCTGCTACTCTGCTATTTTCTTTGAACAAATGCCATTATGTTGCCCTAATAACCACAGCTGTGTAAGCATCTATCAGTCTCTTTTATTGTCATGTAATTTCTATATATGAAAGCAATTTGCCCTCAGAGTCTGCTGATGATTTCCATTCTGTTTGTATTGACACATTGCTCAACTCTCAGCCCTTTGCTCTTGTCTACCCTCTCTTTCCCTCCCTCCCACTTGAGCAATTTTACCCTTTATCCTAAAACACTACTTTAAAATTAATGGAACTCAAGTGACCTTAGCTCTTCAGTGATCAAGAGGGAGGTGTAAAGAATCTGACTTGCCAAATCTTGGAAAACATCTCGGTGTGGGGTGTGGTGTCTTCTTTCTGAGACATCATTATCATCTGTATTCGTGAACTGCCATGCTGAGAGTACTATTACCCTCAAGAGTGCCAAGGATTTTAGTGGAAACTCAAGTCTGGAAGCTGTCCTTAGACTCCATTACGGAGAGAGCAACAGTCCCAGTGATGTCACTGCAGACAGGAATTGATCCAAACTGAGTCTTTGGAAGAAGCCCTGGTAGTGCAGTGGTTAAACACTTGGCTGCTAACCGAAAGATTGGTGGTTCGAACCCACCAGCTGTTCCAGATGTGGCAATCTGCTTCCATAAAGATTACAGCCTTGGCATTACTGGCACGAATCAAAAACACTGGAAATAACAAATGTTGGAGGGGCTGCGGGGAGATCGGAACACTTATGCACTGCTGGTGGGAATGCAAAATGATACAACCATTTTGGAAAATGATATGGCGCTTCCTCAGAAAGCTAGAAATAGA
>NW_004444142.1:4067455-4084651 GCF_000243295.1 Trichechus manatus latirostris
AATTCGAAGAGCATAGTCAATGTCACTGAACTGTGCATGTAGAAATTTTTGAAATGGTGTATCTTTGGCTATGTGTATTTTCACCAAAAAAAGAAAAGAGGTTGAGAAGATAGAGGGTTGATATGTTGTGGGGTTGTTAACCAATGTCATAAAATAACATGTGTACTTCTGTTTCATGAGAAACTATTTGTTCTGTAAGCCTTCACCTGAAGTACAATAAAAAAAAAAAGATTACAGCCTTGGAAATCCTGTGGGGCAGTTCTTCTCTGTCTGTAGGGTTGCTATGGGTTGGAATCAACTCAGCAGCAATGGGTTTTAAAGGTCTTTGGACCAAAGGCAGATTCCAACCTTAGACATGGCTTAGAGGTGCAATGGATGTCCCATTTGTTGGTCTTATCTGTGTTACCTTGATGCCATAGTTTTCTGGACATGACTCTGAATGAGATCCTAAAGCACAGGAGGCAAGAGGTGGAAAAAGGAGTATTTGTTGCATCTCTTGAAGTTTATTGTTTTCTGCATTTCAGAATTGATGGAACAGATTCAGAGAGGTTAAGCAACTTGCCCAAGTTTACCCAACCAGTAGGTGGCAGAGTCAGGATTCAAACCCCAAACTTCTCTTTCGATTTTCTTTCAGGAGTAGAGCTTGGAGCAGCCCAGGCTTCCTTGAGGGGTACCAAACTACAATTTTGTGATCATGGAGAGATGGAAACAACCTGTGACAGATGCGCTAATGTTCAGGCTCAGACAGGGCAATACATTTGTGAAGGGAGAGTTGACAAACTGTCATTGTAGACTTGTAAATTGGGCAGAGGCAGCCAGAGGTAGGCCATCTGGAGCAACTATTCTGTAATTGTGAGGTGAATCCTGAGTCACATATTGCCATAACATCTGAAAGTAGTCCCTATAGCCCCAGCTCAAACTAAACCAAGGACTTCATCCATGTTGTACCATTAGTTATATCTGTTTGGGATGTGTGGGTGAAAATGTGTATGTGTGTTGTGTTACGATTAATCATGGAATTAGCCTGATCCTAATTTACTTTGTAATAGCCTTAAAACCATAACTTCACGATAATAAGTGCCAATTCTATTTTCCCTGCTTCAAAATATAACTGACTTCTGACTACTTCTCACCACCTCAGCTGTTACCACATTAGCCAAAGCCACCATTATTTCTTGCCTGGATTCCTACAATAGCTTCCTAACAATTTTCTCTGTCCCCTACATTCTGTCTCTACCTAAGAGATAGAGTGATCCCCATAAAATATACATCAGATTGCATTATGTCCCTGATCAAAATCAGAGACACAGATGACCCCCACTTCACACTTGCGTTACATGAATCCCATGCAAAGTCCCTAAGAGCCTGTAAGTCTCTGGTTGGTCAGATGACCATCCAGATCCACCTTTGACATCCACCTCCTACTGCTCTGCTACTCACTGCTCCTGCTCCATTCACACTGGCTCCTTACTGTTCTCTAAGCACATCAAACGCACTTACATCCAGAACCTTTGTATTTGCTGTTCCCTTATCTGGGATGCTCTTCCCTCCTTGCCTTGTTCTCACTCACTCATATCATTCAGGCCAGAAGATCCTTCCCTGAGGCCCCCACCACCATTCCCACTCCACTACACATATTCACTTTCCCTGGGTCTGATTGATTTTTTTTAGTAGCACTTGACACTAATTGACATTATACTGTGGATTTAATTTTTGTTTTTTACTTTGGTTTGCTTTATTGTATACCTCCCCCACTAAAATATAAACTCTAAGATGAGAGGGACAATATTTGGTTTGTTCCTTTCTCTGTCTCAGGGCCTAAAGTGTCCAGCACATAGAAGGTTCTCAATCAATACTTTTAATGGGTGAATGAATGAATGCAATTTGGTAAAAACTTAAAAGGAAATATCACGTTTGTTTTGTACATCTGCCAAGTGAGTACAAAAGACAGTTTATCAGAGCTTCATCATGTACTTCTCAAAAAATATTTGTTAAACTAGGTACTGGTACTACAGATGCAAATGAGGCAGTATGTATATAAAAGGAGCTCTTGCTAAAGGAGGAGACATACTGGTAAGTAGTAGAAGGAAACAAAGGGGACTGAATGTCAGGGGAAGACTTCTAATCCCACCAAAGTAGAGGAGAGGGTTAAAATGAGAGAAAGACAGCTAGGAAAGAAGGCTTTCTGGAACAAGTGACAACTCAGCTAAGAGGCCTTAGGATTTATCTGAAAGAGAGTATAGGAACGGATGGTCTAAGCAGTGGGAACTACACATGGAACTATTCAGAGAGAGACCTTAAACATCTTCACGTATTTGGTCTTATTCAAGCCCCATTCATTCTCAAATGAAAAAAGGTTGACAGTAGCAAGAAATGATGCTTCGAGGTGAATATAGCAGCAGAGATCTTGGTGAAGCAAACATACAAACACACAAACAAAAACTTTAAAGAACTTTATATTTTCTTTACATTTATTGAAATTTTGGGACATGGTCCTGTATGAAGTTTAGAGGTAGAAAGTCAGAGAACAGTCTTCTAGTTCTATTGTAGAGAGGCAATTTTGTAGCACTTTGTTTCCTCTAGACATACATTTGGTAATTTTAAATAAATATATAGTTTATTATTAATCTGAGATTAGATATATTTAGCCAAGTTTTCAGTGGCTTCAAGTTTTCAGTTGAGTCCCAGAAATTTTGGCTGAACACACTAAGACAAGCTTCTAGTGTTACCAAAAATGACATGGGGTCTTTGAAACTAAAGTTCTGTCTGTTCTGTGTTAATATAACAGTCCCATCCTAAAGCCCTCCACAGCAGACAGCATTATACTCCATAAATGTATCTTGTAGCAAGGACTGAATAGGCCTTTTGGGAGCTGAATTTGTGATTTCAGGGCATCTAAAAATCCTACAGTTGATGTTCAGACAACTAAATGATTCCCCCAGGACTTGCCAGTTCTACCAGTGGAAGGGCTGAACATAAATAATCTATGGACAGATGTTGGCTCTTTTAGGTGGATTTGTTACAATTGTGTTGGAATTTATACACTTCCAGAGTTGAACTTAAGCCTGTTGAACTTTCCTAAAACATTAGTATTGACCTTTCCAAGGAGATCATATTATGTAGTGACATCTCAGACATTTTTATTATATCCAGTTGGAAAAACAAAAAACAAAACTAAACTTACTGAAAAAAAATTCACTGAGCTTAGCACAGTTGTTTAAAACTTCTGAGGAGAAAGCTTCCAGAGCCTATTCCCTCAGAGTTCATTGTGACCAAATTCACAAAGCTGTTTTCTAGCATTACCAATAATTACACAAACAGATGTACCACTTACTGCTTTAATCTTAATGGCTGTGAAGTATATATGATTGAGCCTTGTTAATACTTTAAGAGGACGTCTACAAGTAATTTCAAAGATCTGTAGCAATAAACCTTAGTTATTTAATACAGAGGTGCTCAAGAATGACCTGGAATACAGTGCCTGTCCTAGAAGGCTCTCTGGGTTGTCAAAGAGTTTATCCATGAATCCATTATCCATGATATCAATTGTAAAAATATGATGGTAATAAAAATTTGGCGATTTTTAATTTTAAAATTTTGGCGAAAAATGATAATACTTGATGTTCAAGAAATGCAGCTATGTTTAAGATACAAGGAGCCTGAAATAAAGATTCAACAACCATTTTTATGCAAATGGTCCCCCCTCCTCATTCAAAAAAAAAAAAACTACATATCTGAATCTGTTATTGGTTTGATATTTTCAACATCTACTAGAAATACTAGACTCATTTCTTTGAGAGAAAACTCATCATCTTCTCTCCTCATCTGAGCCAACTGATTTCCTAACTGTGGTTTCTAACCAAAAAAATACTGCAGTTGTCAGGGAAGTACAATATTAATGAAGTAGTATCTTCGACTCTTCAATTTCTTTCATCTCCAACACATAAAGCCCTTGTGGTATGTCATTTCCTCCATAAAATGGCTCTTTCCTTTTCATTCCCATGACCTTGATTCAAGCTCTCATTACTTTATACTGGATTCAGAGGGCAAGGACCTTTCTACATGATATTTTTCCCCCTCTCTCTCCCCTGAATAGTGCTGAAAGTGTGTTGTTGTTGTTGTCAGGTATTGGCGAGTCAATTTTTGATTTATAGTGACCCCATGTGACAAAGTAGAACTGTCCTGTAGGGTTTCCTAGGCTGTAATCTTTACAGAAGCAGACCACCAGTTCTTTCTCCTTTGGAGCCACTGGGTGAGTTCGAATTGTCAACCTTTCAGTTAACAGCTAAGTGCTTAACTGTTGCATCACCAACTTCTTGCTTTATTATGACACCCTTGTCATAAAATCCAAACACTGTGGCTGGCTTTGATTGCCCTGAATTATTTCTCCATTGCTATATGTGTTATCCTCCAATGCTCCTTAGTGTGTATCATTCATTCCATTTTGACTCTCTTCTGCTCTTTGCACCACATCATGCTCATGCTATTAGGGCACATGGTAAGAGTGCTGGGGTGGGAGTCAGGAAGCTTCGTTCCTAGTTCTACTTCTGTGAATCATCCGAGCGAATTTGGGCCAGTCATTCAACTTCTGTGATTTCTAATATAATACTAGCTAGAAGAAAACTGGTATAGCAATGTCAATATCATCTAAAGCAGACTTGAAGGCAAAAAGAAATACTTGTGATATTGAGAATCACTGCAAAATGACAAAAGGCTAGATTCATCAAGAAGTTAAAGCAATCTCAGTTTGTATGTACATAATTATAGTGCCTCAAGTTTTTTAATAAAAAATTTACAGAATTACAAGGAGAAATTGACACAAGGCACCATCAAGTTTGACAATTTTAACATGTATCTCCTCGGCAGTGATAGCACAAGCAGACTAAGATACTTTTACATCTAAAGATACGAAAGATTTGAACAGCAAAATTCATCTAATTTGCCTATATGAAACATTACATCCAATAATTGCATCCAGTAATTGAATAACAAACATTCTTTTCAAGCTCATTTGAAGTATTTATGAAAACTGTCCGTAAAGCTAGCATCAACAAATTTCAAAGGATTAATAGCATGCATGCCACATTATCTGACCATAAAGCCATTAAATTAGAGGTCATTAACCCTTAAAAAGAGAAAAAAATGCTTGAAATTGTATATATATATTATATAACTAAATAAACTAAAGGTTTAAAGATAAATCATAATGGAATTTTGAAAATACTTAGAGTCTAATAATAATAAAAATTCTACTGTCAAAACTTTGAATTCAGCTAAAATATTCCTTACAGGGAAATTATTAGCCTTAAATGGGTACATTAAAAAAGAAGAAAGGCTCAAAATTAGTGAGACAGGCATCTTAAACATCCAATGTAAACTGTTAGAACAGTAACCCTTAAAAAGTAAAAGGAAGAAACTAATAAAAATAAGAATAGAAATTAATAAAATAGAAAATGAGGAAAGATAGCAAAGATCAACAAAACCAGAAGCTGGTTCTTTGAAAATATTAATAAATTACATGAACCACTGACAAGATTCATCATGAAAAATAAGGTAAAAATTAAAAAATAAACGATATCAAACATGAATAAGGGGACGGACATTGTGCAACCTGTACCAAAAAATTTGGAAACCTAGATGAAATAAATTTCTAGAAAAATACAACTTCTGAAGCTTACTTAAAAAGAAATATACGACTAATCATACAATCATAAAGAAAATTGAATGAGAGTTTAAAAATTTTTCCAGGAAAGATGCACCAAGCCCAAATGGCTTCATAGGAAGTTATACTAAATTTTCAAGGAAAAGATAATTCTAAGCTTGTATAAACTCAAGATCATTCTCCTACTCTTCTAATAAGGTTAATATTACCTTGATACCAAATACAAGCCAAGACTACTAAAAAATACTAGTCCAATTTCATTATTAAACATTGATACCCAAATATTAAACAAATGAAATCATGTGATATTTAAAAAGGATAATCATGACCAACATGTATTTATCTCAGGAGTTCAATGATAGTATATTGGTTTAACATGAATTAAACCAACAATCAGACTAAAGGAGAAAATGAAATGTCAAATTAATAAATAGGAAAAAAAGCATTTGGTGAAACTCAGTATCCACTGAATATAAAAATTTTTAAGAAAGTGGGAATAAAAAGGACTTTCTGTAACTTAATACAGA
Source organism: Trichechus manatus latirostris (assembly GCF_000243295.1). Taxonomy (NCBI): domain Eukaryota; kingdom Metazoa; phylum Chordata; class Mammalia; order Sirenia; family Trichechidae; genus Trichechus; species Trichechus manatus. The sequence continues at coordinate 4,073,645 of NW_004444142.1, forward strand.
AGAGCTCTAAAAATCCCACAATAAGCATCAGATTTAAATTTGAAATGTTGAAAGCATTCCCTTCTATACCAGGACCAAGTCAAGGATTGTTTACATAGAAAATTCTAAAGAATCTATAGAAATTTTATTACAATTCATATGAGTTTAACAACATTGCTGGATACAAAAGTCAATATACTAAAGTTTATTGTTATGTATATCCCTGGGTGGTGCAAACAGTTACTGTGCTCTGTTGCTAAACAAAAGTTTGGAGGTTCAAGACCACACAGAGTCACCTCGGAAGAAAGGCCTGGTGATCTACTTCTGAAAAATCAGCAACTGAAAACTCTGTGGAGCACAGTGTTGTTACTCTGACACACATGTGTTCTCCATGAGTTGGAATCAACTTGATGGTAACTGATGTTAGATATAATAACATAACTCCTTAATATTGTGAGAATTAAAACAGATACTGTATATAAAGCACTTACCACTTGCAACTCAAATAGTAGCACTAACAACAATGAGAAAATAAAATCTAAAAATACTGTCATAGCCTGGAAACAAAGGCTGTTATGCAGGTAGGTGATTTGAGAATGTGATTCCAGGCAGCAGTTGTGAGGGATGGAGGAATAAATAGGAAAAAAAAAGAAAGCCAAGATAAGTCTGTGTTATTGAGCCCACCACAGGATCTTCTGAGGAGCTTATGAAATGCAGCTCAGAAATATCGTTCTGTGGTAAGAAAGGGGAAACGTTTATCCGTTTGTCCCAGTCCCCCAGTGATCAAGGATTGGCCCACAAGTGCTAACTCCTTCACACTTTCAGGCTACATATAGGGGATTGTGGAGGAGTTTCCATGAGTGTCCCCACTGTGATGGCAGAGAAATCCCTGGGCAGGTATTAGCCAATATGGTATATGAACCAAAGTGCTATGCTATAATGTTAGAAATGAATGAAGCTGATTGATGTTTGTTTGTAAACCTTGTTTACAGCAAGGTTGAAATAAGAGTTGAGAACAAGAGGATATGAAGTGGTGCACAAGAGGTATTTGATACAAATGTCGTATTAAAAAATGACAAAGAAGTATAATATATGCATCTCTGAATACGTATAACAAAGAGGGTTTAAAATTTCTATGATAAAAACATTGTTATTGAAAGGCATTAAAAATAACCTAGAAAATATTCTCAGATGTTGTTGTTTGGTGCTGTAGAGTCAGTTCAGACTCATAGCCATCCTGTGTACGACAGAACAAAACACTGCCCGATCCTGCGCCATCCTCACAATCGTTGCTATGTTTGAGACCACTGTTGCAGCCGCTGTGTCAATCCATCTCACAGAAGGCCATCCTCTTTTTCACTGACCCTCTACTTTACCAAGCATGATGCCCTTCTCCAGGGACTGATCCCTCCTGATAACATGTCCAAAGTACATGAGACGAATGAAGTCTTGCCATCTTTGATTCTAAGGAGCATTTTGACTGTACTTCCTCCAAGACAGACGTGTTCATTCTTCTGGCAGTCCATGGTATGTTCAATATTCTTCACCAACACTGTAATTCAAAAGCATCAATTCTTCTTCAGTCTTCCTTATTCATTTTCCAGCTTTCACATACATATGAGACAATTGAAAACACATGGCTTGGGTCAGATGCATCTTAGTCCTCAAGTTGACATCTTTGCTTTTTAATACTTTAAGGAGGTCTTTTGCAACAAATTTGCCCAATGCAAATGTGGTTTGATTTCTTGACTGCTGTTTCCATGGGTGTTGATTGTTGATCCAAGTCAAATGAAATCCTTGACTGCTTCAATATTTTCTCTGTTCGTCATGATGTTGCTTATTGATCCAGTTGTGAGAATTTATTTTTTTTTATGTTGAAATGTAATCTATACTGAAGGCTGTAGTCTTTGATCTTCATCAGTAAGTGCTTCGAGCCCTCTTCACTTTCAGCAAGCAAGGTTGTGTCATCCATGGCTTTGCTTCTCTAGAGAACCCGGCCCAAGACACTCATTAACAACCTACAATATGCAGATGACACAACCTTGCTTATATATATATGTGTGTGTGTAAATATGTATATATATACAGAGAGATTTATCTTTAGGAAATAGCTCACACAGTTGTAGAGGCTGGCAAGTCTCAAGTCCTTGGGCATCAGCTCGAGGCTTCTCCTGACTCACATAGCTGCAGGGGCTGATGAACCAAAGATTAGCATGTTAGATGGTAGGCTACTGGCTCACAGGCTGTGGAGACCAACAAATCCCAAAATCAGCAGGCAATAAGGCAGACTGCTGGCTCAAGTCCCAGGAACCAGAAGTCGGATGATGACGAGCCGGATGCAGGATCCAGGGCAAGCAAAAACCAGTGAGCTTTACCGGAAAGTCCGTATATATTGGATGCAGGCCACACCCTCGTGGAAATTCTCCTTACAACTGACTGGTTGATCACATCGTGGAGGTAATTATATCACAAAATGGAGGATAACCACATCATTACATAACTGCCAAATTATATCGTTATGTAAGTGCCAAACTACATTATTACATAACTGCCAAACCACTGAGAATCATGGCTTAGCCAAGCTGACACACAACCTTAACCATCACAGTGAGTCTTCCTCCAGTCCTGATACTGCATTCTTCATATAGTCCACCTTCTTGGATTATTTGCTCAGCATACAGACTGAATAAGTATGGTGAAAAGATACAACCCTGACGCACACCTTTCCTGATTTTAAACCACACGATATCCCCTTGTTATGTTCGAATGACTACCTCTTGGTCTATGTACAGTTTCCTCATGAGCACAGTTAAGTGTTCTGGAATTCCCATTCTTCGCAATGTTATCCATATTTTGTTATGATCCACACAGTTGAATGCCTTTGCAGTCAATAAAACACAGATAAACATCTTTCTGATATTCTCTACTTTCAGCCAAGATTCATCTGACATCAGCAATGGTATCCCTTGTTCCACATCCTCTTCTGAATCCAGCTTGAATTTCTGGCAGCTCCTTGTCGATGTACTGCTGCAACGATTTTTGAATTCTTAGATAGGAAGACTCAATTTTTTAAAGATGGTAGTTCTCTCCAAGTTGATCTATAGGTTCAAAACAATCCCTGACAAAAACCCAATATGATTTTTGTATTTTTTTATGGAGCTTGATACACTGATTTTAAAAGGGATACCACAGGGCAAATGTCCAAGAGACTAAGACCCCACACTTCCAAATTGTCAAAGAATCAACTAGTGTGTATGTATGAGAACATCTTACCTTTCCATGTGGTAAAACTAAAAAATGCTACAGCAACTAAGAAAAGAAGGCATTTATGAAGCAATTGATTCATTGACAGATGGAACATAAAAGAGAGTCCACACATACACTCATATATATATGAGAACAGTTTATTTAATGGTGACCTTCGCAGTGGTTAACCATTTGGCTTCTAACGAAAAGACTGACAGTTTGAATCTACCAGGCGCTCCTTGGACACCCTATGGGGCAGTCCTGCTCTATCCTATAGGGTTGCTAGGAGTTGGAAACAATTCGATGGCAATGGGTTTGGGTTTTTGTTTTTGTTTTTGTTTTTTTTCAGATCACTGATCATTGTATGAGAATAATAAAAGAAATTCAGTCCCTATCTTACACTATAAACAAAAATCAATTCTAGATTGAATAAAGACTTAAAGATCAAATTTTAGAAGAAAATACAATTTTAGCAGACAATAAAGAAGAATATATTATTAACTCAGGCTAGAAAAGAAACTCATTAAAAAGTTACATAAAGGTAAATCATAAAGGAAAAATCTGATAGATTATACTATTGTAACATTTAGACTTGGCTTCATTAAAAAACTCCATGAAGAAGGCAGTAGGGGACATGAAACCTAGATGAATGGACATGGGGAACCCGGGGTGTAAAGGGAAAGGGGAAGAATGCTGACATTCTGGGGATTGCAGCCAATGTCACAAAACAATTTGGGTATAAATTTGAACGAGAAACTACTTTGTGCTGTAAACTTTCACCTAAAACACAACCAAAAAAAAAACAACCCAGAAACAAACAATAAACAAAACCCAAATAAAACAAAACAAAAAACTCCTTGAGGAATTCAAAAAGACAAGACATATTTCAGGAAAAGATAATTATGAAACAAACAACCAAAAAAGAATTAGTGTTTAGGTATCAATAATAAAAGACAAGAACTGAATAGAGAAATAGGCCAAAAAAAAAAAAAGGGGGGGGGGCTCTTAGAAATGGACAAAAAAAGTCCATAAATATGAAAGCCACTCAACCTTATTAGCAATAAGGGGATAACAAATTAAAATCACAAGTAGATACATTTCATGCATACCACATGGTATGTTCAAGTCTGAAAACACCAAAGGATGGAGGTAAATTGGAGCAATAGAAACTGTTATCTAATGTTAATGGGGCACTGATAGTGCAGTGGTTAAGAGCTCAGGCTGCTAACCAAAAGGTTGGCAGTTTGAATCCACAGCTTCTGCTTGGAAACACTATGGGGCAGTTCTACTCTGTCCTATAGGGTGGCTGTGAGTTGGAATCGACAGGATGGCACACAACAACAATGCTGATGGAAAGGTAAATTGTCACAATCACTTCGAAAGAGCATGACGTTACCTAGTGAAGTTGAATTCATGCATATCCTCTTTGTTCTAGAATTCTGAATGCTTCTTCCCTGTGCATCAAGAACATATACAATCATGTTCTTAGTAGTGTTGTACATAATAGCTACTGACAACAACTCAAATGTACATCAGTATTAGAATGGATTAATGCATTGTGATATATTCATACAAACAGAGTACTATACATAGTGAAAATGAATGAACCATCCCCATAGGAATCAGCATGAATGAACCTCAAAAACTTCGTCTTGAGGAAAAAGCATGAGAGGGAATAATATACACAGCATGATTAATTTACATAAAGTTTAATACTGAACAGTATATTATTTAGGGAAATCTACATGCATGCTAAAACTATAAGAAAAACAAAAGGGTGATTAATACAAATTCAAGATGGTATTTTCATCCCACTGGGGCTTCCAAAATACTGCTGATTTTTTAAAATTAATCTTAGTGCTAAGTACATAGGATTTTATTTTATTATTGTGGTTATTGTTGTTGTTTAATGTTTACCTGTAATTTAACATTTATTTTGTAATGTACCATCTTATTTTATGTATTTCAGCTTAAAAATTAAAAAAAAGTGAAGTTTCGGTGATGGGGTACTCTCATGGGTAGCGCATTCTAATTTTGGACATGTCTACCTTATAATCTATTTCTTAGGTTAAGTTGAACTATTTATTTGGACTATAAAGTTTCATAGAAAATCAAATCCCTCTTACACATGACAGCCTTTTAATTACTCAAAGACAGTTGTCTTGTCTCCCATTAGATTTATTCTTTTCCAAGAATCAACCATCCTTAAATCATGGTTTCCAGACACCTCACCATTTTGGCTGCCTTCCCCTGGACATGAAGCCAGAACCAAGCATATTCCAGTTTGTTCTGGACAGTAAAATGTCTGATGGGACTGTTAACTTTCTTGTTCAGGACACTACTTTTATTGATATAGCCTAAAATTGACCTAAGTTTTCATAGCCTTGTACACCGCATTAATTTATATTGGGATCTTCGTCATTTCAAACATTTAAGTCATTTTCACATAAAGGTCTATGTAATAAGATTTTCTTATTCTATGCTTGTGACAACTTCAATATTTTTCTCCATTTATCATGATGTTGCTTATTGGTCCATTTGTGAGGATTTTTGTTTTCTTTATATTAAGGTGTAGTCCATATTGAAGGCTGTAGTTTTTATCTTCATCAGTAAGTGGTTCAATTCTTCTTCACTTTCAGCAAGCAATGTTGTGTCATCTGCATACCGCAGGTTGTTAATGAGTCTTTCTCGATTCCTATGATGCAATCTTCTTCGTACAGTCCAGTTTTTCAGATTATTTGCTCAGCATATAGATTGAATAAGTATGGTGAAAGAATACAACCCTGACACACGCTTTTCTTGATTTTAAACCATGCAGTATCACCTTGTTCTGTTCGAACAACTGCCTCTTGGTCTATGTACAGGTTCCACATAAGCACAATTAAGTATTCTGGAATTCCCGTTCTTTGCAATGTTATCCATAATTTGTTATGATCCACACAGCCAAACACCTTTGTGTCGTCAATAAAACACAGGTAAACATCTTTCTGATATTCTCTGCTTTCAGCCAAGGATTTCATTTTACTTGGATCTACAATCAACACCCATGGAAGCAGCAGTCAAGAAATCAAACAATGTATTGCATTGGGCCAATCTGCTGCAAAAGACCTCTTTAAAATGTTAAAAAGCAAAGATGTCAACTTGAGAACTAAGCTGTGACTGACCCACGCCAGAGTATTTTCAATAGCCTCGTGCGTGTGAAAGTTGGACAATGAATAAGGAAGACCCAAGAAAAACTGATGATTTTGAATTATGATGTTGGCAAAGAATATTGAATGTATCATGAACTGCCAGAAGAACAAACAAATCTGTCTTGGAAGAAGTACAGCCAAAATGCCCAGAAGCAAAGATGATGAGACTTCGTCTCATGTACTTTGGACATGTTATCAGGAGGGTCAAGTCCCTGGAGATGGACATCATGCTTGGTAGAGGGTTAGCCGAAAAGAGGAAGACCTTCAACAAGATGGATTGACATAGTGGCTGCAACAATGGGCTCAAACATAGCAACTATTGTGAGGATGATGCAGGACTGGGCAGTGTTTGGTTCTGTTGTACACAGGGTAACTATGAGTCGCAACTGACTCAATAGGACCTAACAACAACATACTTATGAGGTTGCTTTCTTGAAAATAAATTCTAGACTTTACTTTTATTCCTACTATTTTTATCTTGGAATTCAGTTACGTTGTTCCAGTCTGTTGAGATCTTTTCAGTCTTGATTCTGACATTTAATGTATTTAATTTCCCTCCTAGATTTGTATCATCAGAAATTTAGTAAGTGCTTATTTGATTAATTAAAACTTTATTTGAAAGTCACCATGTAATATGCTACGTAATGTGTATTCTAATAGTTAACATGCTCTGTTAAAATAATATAGCTGAAAGAATAATCACAATAGTCGGCATCTATGTAACCATTACCCATGTCACAGAATAGATTATTGCAAACATCCAGATGAACTATCCTCTCCTCTGCCTCCAGATACTTCTATCCTGACTTAGAACACTATTGTTTTGTTTTTCCTGTTTTTATAAAAATTACTTGCATAAAATCATACAGTATGTATTCTTCTGTGTCTGGTAAGTTCCTTTGTTCTGCGTTATGTTTGTGAGATGCCCCCACGTTATTTGTTGGACAGTAGTTTATTCATTTTCACCATTGTGTAATATTCCGTTGAATGAATAGACCACAAATTATTTATCCGTTCTAATGTTGGTTAAAGGAGCTCTGGTGACACAATGGTTAAGAGCTCGGCTGCTAACCAAAAGGTTGGCAGTTCAAACTCACCCAGGGATTCTGCAGACCTGACAATCTGCTCTCATAAAGATTACAGCCTAGAAAACCCCCTAGGGCCTGTTCTACTTTGTTACATGGGGTCACTACGTGTTGGAATCAACTCAACGGCTTGCAACAACAACAACAATGTTGATTAGCATTTTGGTTGTTTCCAGGTTAAGAGCTATTAAGAATAATGCTGTTATGGGACTTCTGGCAAAATGGCACTCTAGGCAGGAAGAATAATGCTGTTCTGAATATTCTTGTGCATATGTGCATACATTTGTTTTTTAAATATGCTTAAAATGGAATTTATTAATAAGACGTGTATATTCAACTTTCATAGATAATTTATGTTTCCCAAAGTGGTTCTACCAATTTAGAACCCACCAGCTGTGTAAGAGAATTTCACTTGTCTCACATTCTCAGCAACACTTAGTATTATCAGTTTTAGCCACTCTGTTTTTGTTAATTTCCATGGAGTCAGTTCTGACTTCTGGTGACCTTACGTATAACAGAACAAAACATTGTCTAGTCCTGTGCCATCTTCACAATTGTTGGTATGTTTGAGTTCATTGTTGTGGCTATTTTAGCCACTCTAACCTGTATTTTTTTTTCTGTTTCTTTTTATTTATTTATTTATTGTACTTTAAATGAAGGTTTACAGAACAAACTAGTTTCTCTTTAAACAGATAGTACACATATTGTTTTATAACATTGGTTAACAATCCCACGATGTGTCAACATTCTCCCTTCTCAAGCTTGGGTTCCCTCTTACCAGCTATTCTGTTCCCTCCTGCCTTCTAGTCCTTGTCCCTGGGCTGTTGTGCCCCTTTAGTCTCATTTTGTTTTATGGACCTGTCTAATCTTTGGCTGAAGGGTGAACCTCAGAAGTGGCTTCATTACTGAGCTAAAAGGGTATCTGGGGGCCATACTCTCAGGGTTTCTCCAGTCTCTGTCAGGCCAGAAACTCTGTTTTTTTTTTTTTGTGAGTTAGAATTTCGTTCTACATTTTCACCAGCTCTGTCTGGGACCCTCTGTTGTGATCTCTGTCAGACCAGTCAGTGGTGGTAGTCAGGCACCATCTCATTGTACTGGACTCAGTCTGGTGGAGGCTGTGATAGATGTGGTCTGTTAGTCCTTTGGACTAATCTTTCCCTTATATCTTTAGTTTTCTTCATCCTCCCTTGCTCCCAGAGGGGTGAGACCAGTGGAGTATCTTAGATGTCGACTCACAGGCTTTTAAGACCCCAGACACTACTCACCAAGGTAGAAGGTAGAACATTTTCTTTATAAACTATGTTATGCCAATTGAGCTAGAGGTTCCCCCAGACCATGGTCCCCACAGCCCTCAGCCCAGCAACTCGGTCCCTTAGGGAGTTTGGATGTGTCTATGGAACTTCCAAGACCTTGCCTTGTACAAGTTGTGCTGGCTTCCTCAGTATTGTATACTGTCTTACCTTTCACCAAAGTTACCACTTATCTATTGTCTATTTAGTGTTTTTCCATCTCCTCCCCTCCCCTCCCTTGTAACTATCAAAGATTGTTTCTTTTTGTGTGTAAACCTTTTCATGAGTTTTTACAGTAGTGGTCTCATACAATATTTGTTCTTTTGTGATTGATTTCTTTCACTCAGCATAATACCCTCCAGATTCATCCATGTTATGAGATGCTTAAAAGATTCATCATTGTTCTTCATTGTGTGTGTGTACCATAGTTTGTTTATCCATTCATCTGTTGATGGGCATCTAGGTTGTTTCCATCTTTTTGCTATTGTGAACAATGATGCAATGAACACGGGTGTGCATGTGTCTATTAGTGTGATGGCTCTTATTTCTCTAGGATATATTCCTAAGAGTGGGATTGCTGCATCATATGGTATTTCTATTTCTAGCTTTCTAAGGAAGCACCGTATCGTTTTCCAAAATAGTTGCACCATTTTCATTCCCACCAGCAGAGCGTAAGAGTTCCACTCTCCCTGCAGCCTCTCCAACATTTGTTATTTTATGCTTTTTTGATTCGTGCCAGTAATGCCAGGGTGAGATGATATCTCATTGTGATTTTGATTTTCATTTCTCTAATGGCTAGTGATTGCAAGCATTTCCTCATGTGTCTGTTAGCCACTCGAATGTCTTCTTTGGTGAATTGTCTGTTCATTTCCTTTGTCCTTTTTTAAATTGGATTATTTGTCTTTTTGTTGTAGAGATGTTAGATTTTCCTGTAGATTTTAGAGATTAGATCTTTGTCTGATTTGTAATAACCAAAATTTTTTTCCCAGCCTGTAGGTTCTCTTTTTACTCTTTTGGTGAAGTTTTTTGATGAGCATAAGTGTTTAATTTTTAGAAGATCCGAGTTATCTATCTTATCTTCTAGAGTTTGTGTGTTGTTACTTATGGTATATATCTTGTTAATGCCATGTATTAGGGCCTCTAGTGTTGATCCTATTTTTTCTTTTATGATCTTTATAATTTTTGGTTTTATATTTGATCCATTTTGAATTAGTTTTTGTATATGGTGTGAGGTATGGGTCCTGTTTCATTTTTTTGCAGATGGATATCCAAGCACCGTTTGTTAAAAAAACGGTCTTTTCCCCATTTGATGGACTTTGGGCCCTTGTCGAAGATCGGGTGACTGTAGGTAGATGGATTTCCATCTGGGTTCTCAATTCTGTTCCATTGGTCAATGTATCTGTTGTTGTACCGGTACCAGGCTGTTCTGACTACTGTAGCTGTATAGCAGGTTCTGAGGTCAGGTAGTGCGAGTCCTCCTGCTTTATTCTTCTTCTTCAGTAATGCTTTACTTATCTGGGGCTTCTTCCCTTTCCATATAAAGTTAATGATTAGTTTTTCCATCTCTTTAAAGAATGTTATTGGTATTTGGATCACGATTGCTTGTATTTGTAAATCAGTTTGGATAGAATTGTGATTTTCACAGTGTTGAGTTTACCTATCCATATGCACGGTATGTTTTTTCATTTATGTAGATCTCTTTTAGTTTCTTGCAGTGGTGTTTTGTAGTTTTCTTTGTATAGGTCTTTTACTTCCCTGGTTAGATTTATTCCTAAGTATTTTATTTTTTTAGGGGCTATTATAAATGGTATTATTTTCCTGATTTCCTTTTCATCGTTCTCTTCATTGATATATAGAAATCCAGTGGATTTTTCTATGTTTATCTAGTATCCTGATACTTTGCTGAATCTTTCTATTAGTTCCAATAGTTTTCTCATGGAGTCTTTTGGGTTTTCTATGTATAATATCATATCATCCTCAAATAGGGACAGTTTAACTTCTTCATTACCAATTTGGAATCCCTTTATTTCTTTTTCTTGCTTTATTGCTCTAGCTAGGACTTCCAGCACAATGTTAAACAGGAGTCGTAATGAAGGAGATCCTTGTCTTGTTCCTGTTCTCAAGGGGAATATTTTCAGCCTGTCTCCATTAAGAATGATGTTGGCTGTTGGTTTTGCCTAGATGCCCTTTATTATGTTGAAAAATTTCCCTTCTATA